>NC_141028.1:55295000-55392500 GCF_052040795.2 Danio rerio | reverse complement strand
TTTTGTCAGTTTAGTGGCTAAGTCGTACAAATTCGTACGAGTTCAGTCGTACGAAAATGTAAGATTTTAAAAAGGAGGCGTGGCACCCATCCCCATCCCTAACCCCAACTGTCATTGGGTGATGAGCAAATCGTACTAAATTATATGAATTAGATCGTACGAATTCAAACAAATCAGCCAATAAATCAAAAAAGTTACAAACTGCTGTGAGATTGCGTTGGAAATTCAGTAACAATGCAGTTTGATACAGTACATTTGATTGGAATTACCATCTCTTCTAGCCCTTAAGCGTGAAAAACAACGGTTAAAAGCAGTCACACCAATAACCTGAGTAATAATGCAGGCTTGAGCCACTAGATCTATACGCTGCCACTCCAGCACATACATTTTTAATTTCCCCTTTCATTCTGTCCCTGTCTCTTCCTCATTCCTTGCCCAGGCCTCTGTTTAGTGCCTAATTATCCTTTGCCTTCTGTTCGAAACGCTCTTAAACGTGATAAAAAACAGTCACTTCCAAAGCAAACTAGTTCTTAATTTTCCCTGACAGGCTCCTTTAAACATGTGGGCAGAATGCAGGGTCTAATTGAAAGCACATTCCTATTCCAAACAAATTAAGCACAATTAAGGCCTCTGAGTTATGAGTATCTATCATGATGAGATGTTTTCGTAAAAATCACCACATTTAGATCAAAGTCGGCCAACCCTTTCCTTAATAGCCTCATTAGAGTCCTCGGCAACGGGGCTTCATAAATACAGGGCCAGCGAGTTTCATTTGGGAATTACTCTAAAAGAGGACCCTAAAACTAATTGTTTCCACGTTTCCATAAAAGCTTCATCTGTTTTAGGTAGAAACATAACGAGATATTTTTTTCTTCTGTCTCTTCGTGGCATATAATTCACTGCTCGTTTTATCTAAACCATGATTTATTCGTTCGTCCGAGAGCGTTGTAGGATGTCGCTAGAAACGGCGAGATGGAAATGAAAAACGAAAGCAGCGCAAACATTCTTAACAGGCCATAACAATGACCTCTGCACATCATCAAGAGCGAACGCAAACAAATCAGTCGTATCGCGACATCATCTCTAAACTTTTGTTTTGTCTAAAGTACTTAAAGTGATTCATGAACAGAGCGGCTGCCGTCTGCTGAAACACACATCTTGTTCTCTCGGGCTAAATTGCCACTTCAGCTCAGCTCTGGTTTAATTCAGCTTCTTATATGTGCAAGCACACTTTACATCCGACATGTTTTTCCAATTTTGAGGAGCACTTTATCGTTTAGATGCAGATGGCAGGGAGAGACTGCTGAACGTGCAGACAGATAGCAGATTTCCAGCATTTGCAGCTGCTCTTTTTGCATTGGCTATCAAATAATTCAGTTTTTACAAACCTTTTTTGCATTTAAACACACTGTAAAGGCCCGTTTTTACTGACTGCAGGGCTTAACATTAACTTTTTTAATCAGAAGCCTCTGGCTAGTAGTTTTCCAACGTTACAAGCCACTTGCCATTTTCACTAGCCACAATTTTGTTGTTTGGAAAATATATTTATATGAATAAATGTGGCTTTGACATGCTAAAACTACTTGATTTATATGTTGTGTTGTACACATGCCTCCTCTTTCATTTCGCTTTTTGCGTGTGTTGTGAGCTTGCTCACTGTGCATGAGCAAATGGGTTAAATGAGCATTGCAATTAGTTTTTATTTCACATGACTTTTTTTAGAGCTCAAAATTAAGGATTTACCAAATTTATCTCTGACCACACCAAAAAGAAATAGTTATTTTTTAGCCACACGTTTTAAATGTGTAAAAACAAGCAAAACATTGAGTCAGAATAGACTCAATAATAATTCGCGCAAAAGACACGATGTACACATACGTAGCCAAATTCACGTGCATAAAACCAAATTCATGTGCGTAAAATATTTATTTCTATTCACAAAAAAATTTCACGTGCACAAAATAAAAATACATTTTTATAAAATATGTTTAACAAATGCAAAACACCATTTGCAAATGTATACGAGTGTACAAAAAGTTTTGAATGTTTAAAACTTGCGGGTTCATCCTGAATGAGAATGTGCAAATCCTTTTTCACGTACGACTTCCCCTGGATACGTGTGTGTGTATTTTTGAGACTTTCCTGCCAGAGTCAGGGCTACTCGTACCTTTCAGCCAATCAGATGAGAGCTGTATTTAATGAAAACAACTCTGCGCTTCTTTTGCGCAGACTGTTCCTCTCCAGCATACGGAACGGAGAAAGCAGTAGTTGCACTTATTTTAAATGTATTTATTTATTTGACCATATCCTTCCTCACTCTTTTTATCCATTATTTTGCTGCAGCTCCGTTTTTCTTATTTATTGTCTCGCAGCTCCATGAGCAACATGTATCCTGCAGGGTAATCATAAGTATCATTCCGGCCATGCAAGCATTGCAGCGCCATTGTAGTCCAGTGGTCAGCATGTTGAGTTACCGTCCCCCTTGGACCCGTGTTCGAACCTCACCTAAGTTGATATCTTTTTTTTTTTTTTTTTCATTTTTATTCTAAAAACATATAAAACTGTAAGGTTGTTGAACATTTGAAGTTCTAAAGCAGCTGTTTTCTTGAAAAAGACGTGATAGTGTCATTAGAAACTGACTGAAACTGAAAAAAAATAAAGATCCTCACCTGAGTAAATATCATTGTTTTTATTTATATAATGTGGCTGCTATAGTGTCGTCCAGGTGGATGCTGCACACTGGTGGGGGATGAGGAAATTCCGTCCCCCCCAAAAATTTGTGAAGCGCTTTGAGTGTCCTGAAAAGCGTTATATAAATGTAAGCAATTATTATTAACTTGTCCTTATGTCGGTTTAAAAATAACCCTGAATTTGTTTGGGTGATGGAAAAGTGGCAATTACATGCTACCGTTTTGATTCTGTATTTTTGCTTATCACGAGCTTCGTGAAAGATGCGATACAGTCTTGGATGTAAACTTCAAGCTAGCATAATTACTTCCCCTGTCATTTAGACCAGCCCTAGTGTTGCAAATTCACCTAAGATGCCTTGAAATGCAGTCTTGATAGGCAAATCAGCAGGATTGGGAGCAGAGCTTATGCTCCAGAATGGCAGTGCGGCAATCGCAGTGATTAAAGTGAGAGACTGTGCCAAGTCATGGCTGGAAGGAAGTCTATAAGTCACCCCCATTCAAGATATGAAGATGACTGATGGTACGAGAGCAGCCAGAGCCCCCTCGCTGGGTTTATTGCCCCCAAAGTGCCCCTTACCACATATGTCCCCCATCCCGCAATGACAGCACTAATAGAATATGCATAGCCCTATTAGCATACAAGCTAATGGTGCCCCAGAGGGAGGGCAAAGACATCAGACTTTAAGTAGAAATCAAAACATGGAAGAGAGAAAGAGGACGGGGATTTCAAAGGACACCAACACCTTAAGAAAACCAAGCCTGGGGCGCATGACAGGATCTAATGCTCTTATCCAGAGCCCATCAGTCTTGCTGAACAGAAACTAAAAAGACTAAAAATCCCATGCCAGTGCAGATAAAAAACTGCTTATGAGATGCACTGTAAACCCTAAAAATCACCAAATTTAACTGTTAGTTTTTGAAAAAGTTACTTTGACTTGAAAAACTGTTATCTCATGAACTAATTACATGGTTATGAATGAATGAATAATATTTTTTGTTGACACTAATGCAAGAGCCAATACCAAAACATTTGAGCAGTTTCTGTATATAACTGGACTTAATTCATTTTATTAACTGATTTATTAACTGAACTTAAAATATTTGAGTTACTAATACTCTGTCAAGGGCATCACGGTGGCGCAGTTTGTCAGTGGTATCTGGATGCAGCCTTTTTAATGCTAGCTGAGATTGCATCACTCAGAGATGCAATGTTAGACACAACGCACTTAATGGAGCTAGTGGCGTCCTTGTGAGGGGTTGGGTTAGGAGTTTGGTAAAGTGAGCACATTAATAAGCATTGGATGCAGCTCAGATTGCATCTGCACCGAGTCTGCAGCCAGACCCCTCCCCAGTAGGTAGCACGATCGCCTCACAGCAAGAAGGTCACTGGTTTGAACCTCGGCTGGGTCAGCTGGCATTTCTTTGTCGAGTTTGCATGTTTTCCCCGTATTGGCGTGGGTTCCCCCACAGTCCAAAGACATGCGGTATATTTAAACTGAAAAAGCTAAATTGGCTGTAGTGTAAAAAGTGTGTATGGGTGTTTCTCAGTGCTGGGTTGCAGCTGGAAGGGCATCCACTGCGTAAAACATATGCTGAATAAGTTGGCGGTTCATTCCGCTGTGGTGGCCCCTGATTAATAATGGAACTAAGCTAAAAAGAAAATGAATGCATGAATGAATCTTCTATCAACACAAATAATATATATATATACAGTTGAAGTCAGAATTATTAGACCCCCTGAGTTATTAGCGCCCCTGTTTATTTTTCCCTAAATTTCTGTTTAATGGAAGGAAGATTGTTTCGCACATTTCTAAACATAATAGTTTGTTCTGTAGACCAAAAAAAAAAAATTGCTTAAAGGGGCTAATAATTTTGTCCCAAAAATGTTTTGAAAAAAATTAATAACTGCTTTTATTCTAGCCGAAATAAAAAATAAGACTTTCTCCAGAAGAAAACATATTATCAGACACACTGTGAAAATTTCCTTGCTCTGTTAAACATCATTTGGGAAATATTTAAAAAAGAAAATCAAAATCAAAAGGGGGCTAATAATTCTGACTTCAACAGTATATATATATATATATATATATATATATATATATATATATATATATATACACACACACACACACACACACATACAGTTGTAACGAGGAGACTGACACGGAGGGATCTATTATGCAGTATTTATTAATCACTATAATAACTTAATAACTATAATAACTTCACTCAAACACACAATATGCACCTGGGTGCACACACACATCCACAGTAGTAGTAATGGTTTCAAGAATGACTGTGAACAGACACAGAGTGAATTACCAGGCATGAGTAGAGAGCAGTGGGCGTGAATCAGAGTCCGTGTATCAGGCGTGGGTCAAAGGAAGGCAGCAAGAATCAGAGTTCGTGTATCAGGCTTGGGTCGAGGGCAGACAGCGAGAATCAGAGTCCGTATATCAGGCGTGGGTCGAGGGCAGGCAGAAGGCGAAGCAAAGTAAGAGACAGGCTGGAGTCGTACACAAGAGATCAGGCTGGATATAACGCTCAGTAATGCTGGCCGGGGCTGAACAAGACTTCACACTGACTGAGTGTTTGAGTGCGGCTTATATGAGGTACGTGGGTCGTTAACAAGATTCAGATCAGGTGTATGCGCAATCAGTGTAGATGGATGATGTAATGCTAAAAGTCAGAAGATGGCGGCCTCTGCTGGCCAGCGAGGGGAATGACCGGGACCGAGTCGGTGACAACAGTATATATATATATATATATATATATATATATATATATATATATATATATATATATATATATATATATATATATATATATATATATATATATATTAATTCATTCATTTTCTGATTTGGCTTAGTCCCTTTATTAATCTGGGGTCGCCACAGAGGAATGAATCGCCAACCTATATGCTGTACATATTTACTTAAGAAGCAAAATGACACTCTTAATTTTGGCAGTACTTTAAATGGGGTGGAGTAACAACTCTTTAGAGAAAACATCTTCAGAGAAAATAACCATAACTTTTAATAATAATAATAATAATAATAATAATAATACATTTTATTTGTAATGCACTTTTCTTAAACTCAAAGCGCTACAGGCAAAAAACTAGCAACACAAGGCAAGCAAAACAGCACAACAATAAAAGATGCAATAAACCTATAAAAATATGAACCATATAATAGAATAAAAAGTTAACGAAATCATCATCCTAAGTTAAAAGCAATGCTAAAAAGTTGAGTCTAAAGAAGTTTCTTAAAACAGTCCAGAGAGGCGGCATTCCTAATGCTGATGGGGAGTTCATTCCAAAGCTTAGGTGCACTGTGTGGGAAAGCCCTCCCACACATGGTCTTGAGTTTACACCATGGCTGATGCAAAGGAAGTCCCGATGCAGAACGAAGACTGCGGGCTAGTGTGGCGAGGGTCACCAGGTCACAGATGTCAATGGGTGCTAACCCATGCACTGCTTTAAAAGTTAAAATCAAGGTCTTAAGGCATCGAAATTTCGGAAGAGATTTGGCAGAATAGCTTAGAGGACATTGATAAACAATCAATCAACACTAGATTATGCCTCATCCAGTTTAAGGTCTTACATATTAATTGAATATGTATATAATTGAAATATGTGTGAATGGCACATATAGGTCCTGTGTTTCTCATTCATTCATTCATTTTCTTTTCGGCCCTAATTTAAGGTCGTCACAGTGGAATGAACCGGCAACTAATCCAGCACATGTTTTACGCAGCGGATGCCCTTCCAGCTGCAATACAAATGAAACGCTATTGGCTGTTTTTAGAAGGGGAGTGTCCCAGCCTATCTTCATTTATCAGTTGAGATTACGTCAAACATCGAATAAAAATATGCCCATTTCAAAGCACTTAATAGTGCCTTTTTCCCCTTTTTTTAATTTTTAAGTTTTAATTTCCTGTTTTGTCCACTCCTCTTGCCCGTCCACACTGATGGCACATGGGACAGGTGGCTTTCCTTTGGGCTCTTCTTAAGCATATGTCATTTTTACTATTAAAATCCGTTTAAAAGTTAGTTTTATCTGTTATCAGGTTTGTTTTGTCACTCATTTTTAATTGTTTTATTTTTTAGTTGTATTCCTTGCTCTCCTTTTCCATTTCCGCACTGATCACACACACAGGAGAGAAAGCAAACTGATGAAAACACACAGGAAGAGCTGTGTTTTGTGTGCTATCAGATAAAAGAGCTGGAAAGAAGATGAAGAAAAACACACACAATGCAGACACCTGTTGCATAAACGTATTTGAACATCCAATCTTCAGTCCAGCAAATTTACTAAGATATTTCGTCTGTTTTCCCAGATTTATTGGCAAATAAACACAGCTTTTTTTTTCATGAAACCCCCTCGTTTCAGCAGTGTGTTTTCACACCTCTGGCACAGACGTCCAGTCTGCACGCTGGAATACAACGCTATTATCTCATGGTCGTGACACATATACGACTGTCAACAGCTCAAAAAAATGTGTTTTGGTGTTTCTTGACCTTTTAAGTGAGAGATTTGTGAAGGGTGTACTCATATATGTTGAGCACTATATTTCTCTGAACGGCATTCGTTACTTTTTAAGCTACATTTTACATTTTCATCAAAATACATTTCAGGCTTTAAAAAACTCAGCTGTCATAGAGTGATGACGAGTTGGAACACGTCCGCGCCAAATACTTCCCTAAAATCAGTAGGTACCAGGAGGTCTTGAACCCGAAATCAAAAGCACTTGACTTTTTACATTCACAATATTAGCTGCAGATAAATTCCAGTCATATGGGCCGCCCCTGTAAATGTCTGGCCTTCCTTCTGGTCCATACAGATGGTTTGGCAGAGTGTCAAAGCAAACTGGACTCAGGCCCAGACTCCAACCTCTATTTCATGGTGGCTTAGCACTCTCGCTTTCACTAGATTACAGCCACGGCTCTTCTTCAGCAACAGGCCAGAACCAAATCATTTACATAGGGCCCATCTGCTGGACTGACAGTAATGATGAACTGTGAAAATCGTTGTTGTGGTTGCGTGCGGTGCGCTCCTTGCACTTGGATCTGATCCTGTGAGCCTGCCATTGATGGAGGTGTTAATATAGCCAATGATTAGCTGATTAGGAGCAAACGCGATTTTTACTGTGGGTACTGGGAGATTGTAAGGTGAAAAGCTTGATATGGGAAATAATAGTAAAGTGACAAGGAATGTCTACTGTTCGGGTGTCACTCATTCCAGCTGCAGCCCATCATTGGGAAACACCCATACACTCTCAATCACACATATACACCACGGACAATTTAGCTTACCCAATTCACCTATAGCACCTTGGACTTGTGGCGGAAATCGGAGCAAACCCATGCGAACATGGGGAGAACATGCAAACCCCACACAGAAATGCCAACTGACCCAGCCGAGGCTCGAATCATCGACCTTAAACATATACACACGGATATCACCTATGTGCTATATAAATGCAGGATACATGTTTATATATAATAACTTTAACTGTTAAAAGCTACTAGTTACTAGTTAGTTACAATCCGACCCACTCTCTAAGATCTTTAAACTTAGGGCTTTTGGTAGTACCTAGAGTAGCAAAGTCCACTAAAGGAGGTCGATCCTTTTTATTTATGGCTCCTAAACTCTGGAATAGCCTTTTTAATAATGTCAGAGGCTCAGACACACTCAGTTCAAAGTTAGATTATGTAGATAGATAACATTAAAATTAGATAACATATGATAACGTATTTTCCCAGAGATGGGTTGCGGCTGAAAGGGCATCCGCTGCGTAAAAACTTGCTGGATAAGTTGGCGGTTCACTCCGCTGTGGCGATCCCAGATTATTAAAGAGACTGAGCCGGCAAGAAAATGAATGAATGATAACGTATGATGCATGAGTGTGCCACATGCAGGTGAGTGGGCTTGACAAACCACCTGTAGGACACACTCCTCCTGTCTTAATGCACCAGATATTTTGTTATCAATGCGTATATGCTTTATATGTTATATATGCAAAGAAAGCGCTCTTGCAGGACTCCCAGAGTTCATCAAGATTCTTTGGATTCAACTTCAATGCCTCCCTTATCTGCCCCCAAACATGCTCAATTACAACCCAAGCTCATTATGAAAACGTAGTCCAGTGGATGTTTCTGGAGTCAAAGAAATATGTCCCGAGAGGTACGTATTTTTGCAGTTTTTGTTTTCGAAAATCAGTGAGAGGCTGCTGTGTGGACTTTTTTGCATCTCAAATGTCTCTCGCAAGTGCCGTTTGCGCCCACACTGTTCTTGCGTAAACCCACCAGAGGCCTCTGTCAACCGACTGAATGACTGAATGATTGATTGGGCGACCAGCCAATCGACTGAGCCATCCTCCTCCTTCCCTAAACCTAACCAATTTTACAGATTGACCTCCCCGGCCGCTTACTTCCCTAAACCCAACAGACGGTTTACAAAAGCTGTTCAGAAAAAGAAAAGCCCTCGTTTTTGGATTTCACCACATTCTCACCCTGTTATTCACTCGTTCATTTTATTATTTTTTTTGTTTTTGTCAACCCAAGCTCATTCTGGAAACGTAGCCCCGCGGACGTTTCTGGAGACCGCGATTTATGTGGCCGGAGGTACGTACGGACGCGTTTAGTTTTTTTCGAGCGAACGCTGCGGGGTGGTGTGGCGCCGCTCTGCTCCTCCTCTTCACGCTCGCCGGCTCGCCTCCGAGTGGAGGGCTTTCCCAATGCAACCAGTTTGTCCACTTAGCTTACAGCGTTGCGTCGGCGCAGCGGAGGCCCCGGAGGAGGAGCCGGCCACAGGGACGACGACCGGGATCGAGTCCGGGGAACAGTGGTTCCAGAAATAAGGTAAGATGAAAAACGGAATCCGAAAAATAAGGGCGAGAACGCGGCGGGATATGAATACGCGGTCGAAAACGAAGACGAGGGGTTTTGCTTTTTTTTGTTTGTTTGTTTTTCTGGACAGCTTTTGCAAACCGTCGCTCGGGTTTACGGAAGGAGGAGGAGGAAGAGGAGGGCGGACGGTTCGGCCGATCCGGCGGCTTTTCGCGCGAGAACGGCGCAGGCACGAACGGCGCAGGCGCGAACAGCGCGCACTCCCGAGAGGCGCCCGAGACGCGAAAAAGCGTGCACAGTGGCCTTTCGCGGATTCGCGAAAACAAAAAATGCTCGAACACGTACCTCCCGGGACGTATCTCGCAGTCCGCAGAAGCGACCGCGTGGCTACGTTTCCACAATGAGCCCGGGTTGGTTTTTATCTAACCTGATTTCTGGAACCGCTCTTCCCCGGACTTGAACCCTGCCGTCGTCGTGGTCAACTCCTCTCTGCTTCTCAACTCCACTGACATACACAACGAGCTAACTGGACAAACTGGTTGTGGCGAGAAACCCTTCACATGAAGGTAAGCAGTCAGCTGGCAAGCGTCAAAAGGAACGCCGTCATACCGCCCAGTAGCGTTGGCTTAAAAAAAGAAATGCAACAATACGTACCTCCAGCCACATAATTCGCAGTCTCCAGAAACGTCAGCTCACTTGTGCTCATGTCTGGTGACTGGGCTGGATGGATGACAGTCGGATGGATGACGGACAATCCTGGAGCACCTTGACCCTCTTTGCTTTCAGAAAACTTTGATGTAGAGGCTGAAGTCATTAAGTTTGTAAATTTAAAAATTACTACATTCTTTTTTTATATGTGTTCTCCATACTATCCCAAAATTTTAGTAGTTTAGGTATGTGAAGTATGCACAGTTAGTATATTAGAGCTCTGCATGGTATGCTAGTTATGTAAAGTACTTAATTATTTATATATTATGAATTGAAAATTTTCTATCTCTGATTATTTCCCAGTGAGGATGGGCTTTGCAGTTGTATGCAGAATTGAGTGTAGGTGTAAAAAAAAGGAGCTGTTGTTGATTACTCATTGCTTAACCTGTAATGCGTTCCGCCTCTTTTGTTTGCATGTCGTTCCTCTTTTCCCTCCCTCCCCATTCTTCTCTGGAATAAATGGAAAAATATTCCTTGCCCCGGGCCAGCGCTGAACTTCTCACTCTCTGCATCCAATTTAGAGCCACTGCTCCCTGTGATGTAACCCAACAGTCCCACCTCAGACAGAGGCCACAGAGGGAGAAAGAGAGTACCAAAACGCTTCCCACTTTTTAACCTTGAGTTTTAAAGTCCAGTAACTCTTTATGAACAGTTTGAAGCAATTAATGCATCTGTTTCCCAAAGAATGCAAATGAAAAAGAGCTGTCGATCTGTCAATTTTTACTCAGCGATCGACTGCTTCTTGAGCAATCGGCTCCTGGGAGTACATCTGGTTCTTTGATTTGATGTTAGATGTTATCACATAATGATTGATGTTATCTCCTGATTGCCATATTGAATGAATGAAAAGGAAAATAAAATGTGTTTCATATGGTGACATTTTCCGCTTTAAAAGTGAAATGTTTGATTGAAATGTAAGCTGCGCGATGCAGTGGCGCAGTGGGTAGCACGTTTGCCTCACAGCAAGAAGGTCGCTGGGTCGCTGGTTTGATCCTCGGCTCAGTTGGCGTTTCTGTGTGGAGTTTGCATGTTCTCCCTGCGTTCGTGTGGGTTTCCTCCGGGTACTCCGGTTTCACCCAGTCCAAAGACATGCGGTACAGGTGAATTGGGTAGGCGAAATTGTCCGTAGATTTGTGTGTGTATGTGTGGATGTTTCCCAAAGATGGGTTGCGGCTGGAAGGGCATCCGCTGCGTAAAAACTTGGTAGATAAGTTGGCGGTTCATTCCGCTGTGGCGACCCCGAATTAATAAAGGGACTAAGCCGACAAGAAAATGAATGAATGAAATGGATGGATGGATGGATGGATGGATGGATGGATGGATGGATGGATGGATGGGTAAATGGACGGACGTTCGGACAGTTGGACGGTCTGATGGATAGATACCCAGATAGATGGATAGATGGATGGACTGATGGATGTATGGATAGATGGATGGATGGACGGAGAGACAGATGGATCCCTAGATAGATGGATTGATTGATGAATGAATGGAAAGATAGATAGTAGGATATATAGATAGATATATAGATAGACAGACAGACAGACAGACAGACAGACAGATAGGTAAATGGAATGGATAAGATGGATGGAGAAAACAGCAAAACGATAGATAGATAGATAGATAGATAGATAGATAGATAGATAGATAGATAGATAGATAGATAGATAGATAGATAGATAGATAGATAGATAGATAGATAGATAGATGGATGGATGGATGGATGGATGGATGGACGGTTGGATGGTCGGATAGATGGACACCCAGATAGATGGATGGATGGACGGACAGACGGATACCTAGATAGATGGATGGATTGATGTATGAATGGAAATGCAAATAGATGGACGGACGGACGGACGGATGGATGGGCAAATGAATCAATGAATAAGTGAATCAATGAGAGATCAGCAGAACGATAGACAGTCAGACAACTTAACTTTTCTGTCCATTTCAACTTAAAATCAATCAAACTGACTAAAATATAAAGTTAAACTTGAATTGCTGATAGATTGATTGATTTTATTATTTTATTCCAAACATTCAGCTCCAAATATTAAATAATGTTCTTCCTGATGAGCCAGTGACAGTGTCAGCTTAATAAGAGTCGCAGTGATAAATGGAAATCTGAAAATCTCTGTACTGATTACTTCTCATTTCTTCATCCTGCATTATACCAAATATAATCCACACTCAAATAGTAATAACTATCATAATAATCATAACCCGTAAGTCAAAAATTTTTGCTGCTTGTTCAAACTAGTTATGTATAAATGAGAAAAACAACACAATATGTTTTTTTTTTTTTTTGTACAATTAAATCAAAATAAAACCAACTCAAAATTGTAAAAACTATTAAGTTAACTTAATTTGCTTTGGGACGGCATGAAGAGATTGTGTGGAACCCAGCTTTTTAACAGTGCACCACCAAAACTGACAAGCAAATAAAAAGTTTATGACTGCTCACGAGCTTATTCTGTGTTTATTTTCTGAAAGAAATTACCAAATCAATTCACAGTAGATTTATATTTGAGGTTCAGTACCTCAGAACAAGGTCACCACCATGAGAGAGCATAAAAAATCCTTTATCGGATGAGCTTGGGCAACCTTGACGCTCTGGAGAGTCCTGGAGGAGTGAAGCAGGAGTGACTCCAATCTCAGGCATGACTTCATGCCAAGTTGTCACACTTCTCAGGCAGCATTCTCTTTAAATTGGCACAAACACACTGGACACAACGCAGATGAAAACCACCATCAATGCCGCGCTTCAGAGTAAATACATTTCACTTATGTGCCTTGACATAATCAAGGGGTTCTGCTAGTTCCCATCATTATGCTTTGCTTTATTTTCTTGAGCCCAAAATGGGGGCTCAATCACTCTGTGTGTCAAAAGGGAGGCGCAGCGTAGCCTGGAAACATGTAATGACAAAGATGACGACGACGATGATGATGATGATGATGAAGTATCTGTATATAACTTTAAGCATTTCATTAGAGAGTGTGGTCTGGTCTGCCAGGAGATGCTTTGTTAGCTTCCGACCTCTGTCTATGTGTGTGTGTGTGTGTGTGTCTGTGTGTGTGTGTGTGTGTGTGTGTGTGTGTGTGTGTGTGTGTGTGCGTTTGTGCGTGTGTGTGTGTGTGGTCTTGGTATTCATTAAGGTATTCTTGGTATTCAACACAAAATGCACTCGTCAGGATGTTTTTGGGTCACCATGAGGGAAACGTCACATAAATAAAACAGAAACTATATATTTTGAAAATGTAAAACTCAAGAATAAAACATTTTTGCTGCTTGCTTAAACTACTTATTTTTAAATGAGCTGAAACAACACAGTTCTTACGTTTTTTTAGGGACAACTTAGCTGTTTTATGTTCAATCCACTTAAAATTGTAAATTTATGTAATAAAGTTAACTTAATCGATCTGAGTTGAAACTAGATGAAGGGATTGCGATTCAAAATCACATTCAAAATTTGGATTAATGTCAAGTGGCAACATTCAGCTCTCCCTCGCCAATACGAAAGTAAACAAAGCTGCAATTCATCAACCAGCCACTGGGGTCTGGCTCCAGAAACCCCTGATGTTCACTGACTCCAATGCTAAATTGGCCAATTTTACAGCTAAACATATTTACAGCCTGGTACAAAATATGGTTTTGGTGCATATAGCTAATATTACCCTCCATGACAACTGTGAGGGGGATGATTTTTTGAATGAAACTCATCCGTTTCATTTATATTAAGTCTGCATAATTAAGGGCGTGGCCACTTGAGTGACAGCTACTATAGGTCTCACTGGTTGTCGTCTCGTCACCTCAGCTGATTCCAGCTGATTAGCCGCTGAACTGAGCATATATATCATGTTTTTGTCTTGTTTTATGTGACCTCACACAGTCAATTTGGAATTATTTCTTACAATTATCAGCTAATATGGCATGCTGTGGACTTAATTGTGCTCACAAACCATTCAAGTTGGCTCCATTTCCCTGGTGAGTGAAATTCCTCTGTATTATTACCTATCAATGTATTTGTTTCCCAGAGATGGGTTGCAGCTGGAAGGGCATCTGCTGCCTAAAGGATATGCTGAATAAGTTGGCGGTTTATTTCACTGTGGCGACCCTGGATAAATGAAGGGACTAAGCCGAAAAGAAAATGAATGAATGAGAGAGTGCAACATAGCTGGAGTTTTTCATGTTCAAAATTACATTACACCTATTAAGAGTCCTCGTAAACCATCAATACTAATGTGTGTGAGTGTGTTTTGGTGGTTTACGAGGACAGAAATATTTTATAATTACATGAGTACGACAGTTGGAGTTTTTCATGTTCAAAATTGCATTACACGTGTTTGTGTGTGGGTGTGTTTTGGTTGTTTACAAGGACGAAAATATTGTATAATTGTATGAGTATTTTGAATTAAGGACACAAGCAGTGTTGGGCAGTAGCGTCGCTACAAGTAGTGACGCTACTAGCTTACCTACATTTCTCAGTAGTGTAGCGGTAGCGTCGATACTTTCTAAACCGCAGATAGATAGCGCAGTAGGGTCCACACAAGCTACATTTACCGATCGCAGATCAATAAGTGACGGCAACAACATTCACAGAGCTGTAAGGCCGGTCTCTAGCTGATGAAATTAAATCCATGATGGCAAGATTGAGGAATTCTTCTTCTTCCTGTTTGTTGGTGTGTTACTGCCACCTCTGGTAAAACTTGCTAAAGGAAAGATGACTGAGGGAGAGGAGTTATTTTTGAAGCAGGATTCCTCGTGACCATACAGTACCTCAAGAAGTACATGTTACAATGCAATGACTTAATATCTAATGCTGTGCTCAAAAAAAAAATACTTTAGTGTGTGTGTGTATATATATATACTTTGTCAGTTTTTTTGATCACTAAGACATAATTGACTTGGATTTAAGTTGCTTCGATTTAAAATTGAGAGTGGTAAAAATAGCTTAGATGTAGCTACGCTACTTTTGCCATGTAGCTTTTAGCTTAGCTTGCTATATTTCCCAGGGGGTAGCTTTTAGTGTAGTTAAGCTACATTTTAAGTAGAGTAGCTAATAGCTTAGCTCACTACATTTTTCAAGTAGCTTGCTTAACACTGGACACAAGGCATACTTAACAGAAATCATACTTAACAGAGTTTCTTTATGTTCTAAATTAGTTTTTCAGTGTATAAACTACATTACAGAGAGTCCTCGTAAACCACCAACACCAACCTTAGTGTGTTTTAGCGAGTGTGTGGGTGTGTGACCCCTGAGGCCACTCTTGATGTGAGTGTGTGTCTGTGCAACATCAGGCCCATTATGAGCTGATAAAAACTCCTCAGCCAGCATCCATCCATCATGTCCCGCCTCTAATCAGCATGTTTGTCACTGTAACTAAACAGAACCCTGAGCCGCGCCGTCACGCGATTGGCTGTGACAGGCTGAAATAAATCTGCCTCCAGCCAATCAGCGGCAGGCAGCAGAGCGTTACGAGCGAGGTGACAGGCGCTCGAAGTCTCAACCGGTGCGAGATTAGGAGAAGCAGGGCCAACCTTCGCCCCGGAGGAAATGACAAAACACCCAGCAAAATGGCAACCATGTTGGAACAGCTCGAGACGGAGAAGGTTTGCTGGTGTTTTATCGTTAGGCTACAGACAGTTTGATTTGGTTTCTCTCTGTAGAAGCACACATTGGTGTTGTGTTCACTTTCATGGTCACAGCTGCAGCGTGATACACTCTGGACACACACACAGATCTGTAAAGTGACCTGTGGAAATCTAAATCTGTGAGTTTTGGTATTTCTTGGAATCCTATCAAATTTAAGTCTGTTTTTTGGAAACACTTTATAATAACTACAAACTATGAGTCCGTATTAGTGCTAGTAATTAATTAAATTCAGGCTCATTCTGAAAACGTACTCCTATATACATTTCTGGAGAGTGCCAAATATGCCCCAGGAGCTATGCTATTTTGCAGTTTTTGTTTTCTCGAATCCATCAGAGGTCGCTGTGTACACTTTTAAAGAGCAGCGATTGACCAGCGCCCACCTACCCACCTCCCTAAACCCAACAGACAGTGTTTTCAAAAGCAATCCAGAAATAGAAAAGCCTAATTTTTACCAATTTTTCAGATTTTACCATATTCTCACCCTGTTATTTAATTGTTTTTTTGTTTTTTTTTGTTTGGCTTTTGTCTTACCTGCTTTCTGGAACCGTTCTTCGCCGAACTCGAACCCTTTCATTGCAGATGTTAGAGGCCATGGTCTTTAGCCTCCTTGGTAGCGCAACCGACTCCCATGCGGAAGGTCGCTGGTTCGATACCAGCTCAGAGCGGGTTGGGTGGAGGAGGACTGACGGGGTTGCATGGGTCGGTATAAGATTCTGACGGTTGTATAACCTTGGATAAAAACATCACGGTTTCACAGTATTGTGCTTACTGCTCTAAAATATATTATTTTTCAATGTCTGGGTAAAAAAAAAAAAAACTGTTTTCCCCTTGCTATATTGAACACAATATATTTTATTTCAAGAAACGTTTGAAAAATTTTGTAACATTAAACATGTCTGGCTAAATAATTCAAATTATTTATTGACTTCTGTTGTCTTTATTCATTCCCAAAAACACTGATTTCTTTACAATTTAAACTGACATCTTCGGATATATTTTCTGCTGGAGATTCTGTTATCCTAAAAAAACATATTTAAATAAAAAAATCATTCGTTGAACGGTATAGCAGAACATTTTGACAGTTTTAAAACCTTGACTTTTCCAGACCGCGGTATACCTTGAAAACGTTTATCATCCCATGCCTGCTCTGCATCTCAAATCCTCAGATGTTAGCGACGAGCCACTGGATGAACTGGTATCATCGGGAAAGCTGTTTAAAAAGTAGGCGGTCAGCTGTTAACTGCAAAAAAAAATAAAAACGCTGTCATACCGCCCCGTAGCATTTATTTTAAAGACAAAATGCAGCCATACGTTCCTTTGGCTACATAATTTGCGATCTGCAGAAATGTATAAAGGGGTACATTTTAGATTGCATCTATATTGAATGAATTACATTTACTACGCAACATTTACTTGAGTAAGACAGTTGAGTAACTTGTATTTTTGTACATTTTAAGATTTGTACTTTTACGTAAGAACATTTTTACAAAACAAACATTATTCTTACTTTGATAAATTTAACATTTGCAATTTACCTCCATTACTCGTCTGTTTTTCTGCTCTATATCTGTTGCAACCAGGTCAAATGAATCATGCTAATAAGCATGATTTATATGACCTGGTGCAACAGATACTTGTGTCCCACGTTTGCATGTTCTTCCTGTGTTGGCGTGTGTTTCCTCCGGGTGCTTCGGTTTCCTCCACAGTCCAAAGACATGTGGTACAGGTGAATTGGGAAAGCTAAATTGTCCATAGTGTATGTGTGTGAATGAGTGTGTATGGATGTTTCCCAGTGATGGGTTGCAGCTGGAAGGGCATCCGCTGTGTAAACATATGCTGGATAAGTTGGCGGTTCTTTCCGCTGTGGCGACCCCAGATTAATAAAAGGACTAAGCCGAAAAGAAAATGAATTAAGGAATTAATTATTCTAAACCCATCTTTATTTCAAATGATCTGCTGACAAATGGGTGACATTATGGTTTGAAGGATAATGGCAAAGTATATAGATGACAATTAATTGGGGGGGGGGGGGGGGGGGGCTGTTGGAGTCATCTTTGTGGTGTTTTAATATGTATAAAGGACTATAATAGTCATTTTAATACTGTATGCTGTCAAATGACTCGTATGCCTAATGTTTTGTTGCTTCACTGAACAACCTTTTAGTTGATATCTTCTGTAAACTACCTTTAGTTCCAGCGGAGTACATTTTAAGATGTATTACATTTTACTTAAAAAAAACCCAGCATGAAATCTTTACAGAAGAAAAGAAATACACAAATATACCAAAAAGAAAACATTTTAAAGCCGTGGTTTATAAACACTTGTGTCTACAGTGTCATTTGTGGTTTGTCGGTGTGGTGTTCATGTGGCTGTGTGTTTATTTCTCTTTCCGCAAACACCACACAGAATTTCACAGACACACAAAGAATCCTTATGTGAACAATCACATACACCATCACTTATGATACAGGTACAAAGGTGCACAATAATCTGGCACACAATGCTTTGCGACAACATCATCCCAGGTAGCAAAGAATTCTGGCCCAGATTTGGCATAAAGCTGGCACAGCAGGCATTCGTTTGGCACTGGCATGCAACATATGGGCCAAACATGGCCCAGGTTTGGCTGAGGTGGCACGGTCTTACAGGCGGCACTCAAGACTTGTGCCAGATCTCAAATGTAGTATTTGGCCCAGATGTTTAAACGTACATGTGGGCCACATAAGTTTGGCCTAGCTTGACCCACTTTTAAAATACATTTATATTATTTTTGAGCGAAGAAAAAATTCTATCGATCAGGTCGCTTCGAGAAAAAGCACAGCCATAAAGCGAAATGCTTCATTGGTTTATAAAAAACATTGCAGTCGTAACACACCAACATATCGGGCCCAGTTCAGGCCCAGTTATGGGTTATTAATTTGGCTGAGACTTGGCCCACATATGGTCCATGTTTGCCGCTTCTATGGAAGCCAGAATTGGTCCAGTCATGTACCGTAATTCACTGCGGCATGTGGGCCAAGCAAATGCTAATGGTGTGGGCCAGATCTGGGCCAGAGAAATTTTGCTATGGGGGATAACAGTGTATTTTCAGAGTTTGCGTTCCTCCTGACCCTGGAAGTGGACCAAGTAGACTCCCAGCAGCTTCAGCAGCTCTTTAAGGCTCAGAGCTATAACACACATTGGCTTTTTCATCGTCTGTCAAAGACTCATAATCCGCCTGCTCTGCATCGCTGATCGCTCACTGTGAGGAAGGAAACAGCTCTATTAGACGTGGGTGGTGACGAGAACAGAAACGGCGGTACAGTAAGACAGTGGGATTATGAGAGAGGTCAGAAGAGAATATTCATGTACAGAGAAGGAACATCAATTGGAGAATAAAAGCAGAGGTGTAGATAATGTTGGACGTACAGTCCGACGGACGGATGGATGAATGGAATGATAGACTGATGGATTGATGCATGAATGGATACCCAGATAGATTGATAGATGGATGGATGACATGGATGGACAGACAGCCGCATACCCAGATGGATGGATGGATGGATGGATGGATGGATGGATGGATGGATGGATGGATGGATGGATGGATGGACGAATACCTGGACGGATGGAAGGATGGATGGACGGACACAAGGACAGACTGGCGGATGGGTGGAATCATACCCAGATGAACAGACAGATGAATACACAGATAGATGGATGGATTGATGTATAGATGGATACACTGATAAAAGGATAGATAGAAGGATAGACAAATGGTCAGACAGAGGAATACTAAGATAGATAGATGGATGGACAGACGGACAGACGAATACAATGACGGATGGATGGATGGATAGACGGACGGACGGATGGATGGATGCATGGAATGATACCCAGATAGATGGATTGATGTATGGATGGATACCCAGATGGATGGATGTATGGATGGATACTGAGATAGATGGATAGATTGATGTATGGATGGATGGATAGACAGTCGGACTGACGAATACCCAGATAGATGGATAGATGGATGGATGGATGGATAGACGGACAGACAGACAAAGAGATAGATACCGAAATAGCTAGATGGATGGATGGATGGATGAATGGATAGATACCCAGATACCTAAATGGATGGATGGATGGATGGTAAGAAACAGACAGACAGACAGACAGACAGACAGACGGACGGACGGACGGACGGACGGAAGCATATCCAGATGGATGGATAGATGGATCCCCAGAGATGGATGGACACCTATATATATAGACAGACAGACAGTCAGACAGACAGACAGACAGACAGCAGTAAATATAATATGGTTGTTCTCCAGTCGACTGTTAATGGTTTAATATTATGTCTGTTTTTTAACACTGGTAGTTAGACTGGATCACATTTCTCACTTCATCAGTTAGGGAGGTAAAAAAAGACATATACTCATTTCTGCAATGTAAAGCGACACTACATCAAATCAAGCATTTCCATATGTTGGTTGTAGCCACAGTAATCTTCTGTGTGTGTGTGTGTGTGTGTGTGTGTGTGTGTGTGTGTGTGTGTGTGTGTATGTGTGTGTGGCTCAGGGAGGTGATATCATGGGTTATGGAGCCACCTGCTGTGAGCAGAGAAGAGAAACCCTTGCACACCAGAGAGATTTGCTGAAACACACTCATCTACCCGCACTTTATATTCAATATAAAAGCATTTATATATTCATGTGATTTATGTTCTAATTATAATATTGGTATGTTATATATTATATTATATTGTATTAAATTATATTATAATATTTTATAATACTGAATAACACTATTAATATTTGTAATATAATTAGATGTGTTTAACCTCATTGTAGATTTAGCTTTTTTTATTAAATACAATTTCATTATCGTTTTAATTAACAATTATTTTTTTATGTTAAATGTGAAAGGGATGGTTCACCCAATACTCTTCCTCTTGTGGTTTCTTGAACACAAAAGAAGATATTTTGAAGAATGCTGGTTGATTGACCTCCATTGAGTGAAATAAAATCTCTTTGGGAGTACATTAACCATTCATTCATTTTCCTTCTGCCTAATCCCTTATTTATAAGGGGTCACCACAGTGAAATGAACCGTTCCAGCATATGTTTTATACAGCGAATGGCCTTCCGAATGCAACCCAGGACTGAGAAACACCCATACAGTCACACATTTACACACTCATACACTTTGGTCAATTTAGTTTGTCCAATTCACCGATAGCGCATGCCTTTCGACTGTGTACCCAGAGAAAACCTACGCAGACACGGGGAGAACATGCAAACTCCACACAAAGCCTACACTGGTCCAGCCGAGACTTGAACCAGCAACCTGCTTGCCGTGAGGCGCCAGTGCTAACCACTTAGCCACCATGCTGTATGATTTACTTCCATAGTAGGAAATAAAAACACTGGAGGTCAATGGGTACCATCATGGGTCGCCACAGCAGGATGAACCGTCAATTATTCAAGCATATGTTTCACAAAGAGGATGCCCTTTCAGCTGCAACCCAGTACTGGAAAAAACACCAATGCACTCTCACATTCACACACACACAGACACACACACACACACACACTTATATACACTACTATAATCAATTTAGTTAGTCCAATTCACCTATAGCACATGTCTTTGGACTGTGGGGGAAACCAGAGCACCCGGAAAAAACCCACATGAGCACGTGGAGAACATGCAAACTCCACACAAAAACGCCAACTGCCCCAACCGGGACTCAAACCAGCAACCTTCTTACTTTGAGGCAACAGTCCTAACCACTTAGCTGTTTGATTGACTTCCATAGTAGGAAATGAAGGCGAAGCAGTGGCGCAGTAGGTACTGCTGTTGCCTCACAGCAAGAACGTCGCTGGGTTGCTGGTTCGAGCCTCGGCTCAATTGGCGTTTCTGTGTGTAGTTTGCATGTTCTCCCTGCTTTCGCGTGGGTTTCCTCCGGGTGCTTCGGTTTCCCCCACAGTCCAAAGACATGCGGTACAGGTGAATTGGGTAGGCTAAATTGTCCGTAGTGTATGAGTGTGTATGAATGAGTGTGTGGATAATTCCCAGAGATGGGTTGCAGCTGGAAGGGCATCCGCTGCTTAAAAACTTGCTGTAAAAGTTGGCGGTTCATTCCGCTGTGGCGACCCCAGATTAATAAAGGGACTAAGCCGACAAGAAAATGAGTGAGATGAGTAGGAAATAAAAACACTACGGGAGTCAATGGGTACCATCAACCAGTATTCTTCAAACTATCTTCTTTTGTGTTTAATGGAAGAAAGAAACTCGGATAGGTTTTGCTCAAATGAAGAGGGAATAAGTAATGACAGATCAAATTTTTGGGTGAACTATCCCTTTAAAGAATCATGTAGGTATTTAAAGCTTTCAAGGGAAAAACAATGATGCGTTTATGAAATTAAAGTCACGACTTTAGAAATAGTGTATAAATTTGTACAGTAAACTGTCTAGCAATAAAGCCAGTGCTTCCTCTCTAGAAACGAAATGAACCACTCCAGCAGGGCACAAGGCAGGGTCTTTTCTTAAAGACTTCTGTTGCCAAAAGCTCTCTGCAAACATAAATTAACCTGAGTGTGCTTACCTAAAACGTCAAGGTTAAACGAAGATTGAGCAATGAGGGCAGATTTCAGGAGTATGGGGACCATGAACCATCTCGCCACTCCGGATGCCTCCAAAACCCCCAAGTTTAAGAGGGAGGGGGTCCCAAAAAAAAGCTCCAGTACATTAACTGGCACAAGCAGCAAGAAGTCAGGAAGTATAGGAGACGCCTCCTGCCCGTCCTGAGAGCGTAACCCAAAACCAGTGACACAGCCAATACATGTCACTTTCCCTCAGTGTACATGAAGAGTTTATTTTTCGACCTAAAACCTGTCCCTCATAATTACTTTGATTTGTTTAAAACCCGAGCGAGCAGAATCACCAACAAGAGATCGCTGTTTTCGCTGGGAGGGAACAGATACATCCTAAAAGTTTTGCTTAATTGGTAAAACAATGACTATAGTTTCTGACGCCGCTAATATGTCAAGTGCTGCCAATGCAATCAAGTGTTAGGTACAAAAACGTTCAAGATGGTGGATGAAGAATTCCCGTAAAGCAGTTTGCCTTATAATCCCGACCACAGCGAGAGTGAGATTCCTTCTTGGAGCCGGAGGGCGTTTGGAGCTCCTCCAGACGTGGTTCCTGGCCTAAAAAACCCCAGTCAGTGGATGAGCGCCGTTAAATCCCAAATGCTGCCAGCATTGGGTAAATATCTGAGCAGTTCAGCGGAGGAACCGCAAATATTACTTCCATTCTAAAATGGGTAATATCCCAGCGCTGTGGTGAACCGTATTGTAGGAAACATTTTCAAACTGGTAGAGCTGAAAGGTTTAAATTGGCTATAAAATCTCTGGAACCAAGCAAAATTGTTATCTGTTAAAGTGTAATCTAGACAAACTGGGGTGTGTTTCCCAAACTCGCGACTGAACAACCATAGAACAATGCATCGTTTGGGAAAAAAGATGTAGTTTATTTATTATTATTAATTCATTATTATTATTAAGTATGATGTTGTTTATTTATTTATTTATTGGAAAAATAAACCTATTTTTTTTTTTATTTTTTTTTTACACCTTTGACACATTCAAGCCACTGCAGAAATGTTCTAACTCTATAGGCCTATGTCAGTAGGCTACATTTCTTTATAAATAACCTACTTCAAACTAAAACGTGTGCTATATATTTAGTTTTCACAAGCTTTAGGGATGCAACGTAAACTCGCTTGTAAATAATAGGTCACCTATAGCTTTCGTCATGAGGCACGGCTGTGTTCAAAATGGCATAAATGTTTTCAAAGTGCACAACAAAGGGAGCGCAAATGTCAATTGCTAAAAGATGAAGATCGCTAAAAACTAAACTGAAAATACTTTGAAAGCAAAAAAAAAAACACCTAAGAGAGATGACATAAATGCTTTTTTAAAAATCATTCCAAGTTTAACTCGTTTGAAATGGGGAAATATTTGGGCATAGGGGGAAAACTGGGAATAGAACACAACCAGGTACTATGCTTCTAACTACAGCTCTAAAAGTGTAAGTGCAAGCGTACAAGTTTGCGATGCAGATTGTGAATTAGACCACACAGGCTTATCCTGAAAACATAGTCCCGAGGACGTTTCTGGAGACTGTGAATTATGTATCCGGAGATACTACGGGGCGGTATGATGCTGTTCCTTTTCGCGCTTATTGGCTGACCACTTAGCTCCATGTGGAAGGCTTCGCGTACCATGTCATCGCATACGTTAGCGGACTTCAGACGCAGAGAGGAGTTGACCACGATGACGACGACTGGGTTTGAGTCCGGGGAAGAGCGGTTCCAGAAATCAGGTAAGACAAAAACAATCCAAAAAAATAAAGTAAACAAGTTCATAACAGGGTGAGAATGCGGTAAAATCTGAAAGCGAGGTAAAAATTAGATGAGGGCTTTTCTTTTTCTGGACGGCTTTTGTAAATTTTCGGTTGGGTTTAAGGAAGTAAGTGGGTGGGCAGGGAAATCTATAAAAATGGTTGGGTTACGCCCTATTCACATGGGGCTTCAGCGTCAACGCTTGACAGAGGGCGTGTCTGAAGTTGGAGCTAAAACGATCGTCATAGAAGCGTCAGCCAATGAAATTCAGTCAGCAATAGGCCACTGTCTGAGCTGGTGTATTTGCATACAGCGATCTGATTGGCTGACGCTTCCGTCGGCGCTTGAAAAGTTGAGCTGGTCCCAACTTCTGCAGCGAGGAACGCTTCTGAAGCGGCGCCGACGGATCCACAATGCAGTTCGGCAACGCCTGACGTCACCTATTCAAAGTGAATGGGAAGCGTTGACGCTGACGCCCCGTGTGAATAGGGCGTTACAGAAAGGAGGAGAGTGGGGTAGCCGATTGGCCGGTCGCACAGTCAATTATTCAGTCAGTCAGACAGATGGTCAGTTGAGAGCGGCCTCTGGTGGGTTTACGAGAGAAGAGTGCGGGTGCAAGTGGCAATCGCGAGAGACATTTGAGATGCAAAAAAGCGCACACATTGGTCTCTCGTGCATTCGCGAAAACAAAAATGCGTACTGGGTTGGAAATAGGGCTGCAACTAACGATTATTTTAATAATCGATTAATCTGTCGATTATTTTTTTTCAATGAATCGGAAATAAAAAAAAAAATAAGAATAGCATTCATTTCCAATCCTTTATTTAAAAAAAGCTAAGCCCTGAGCTGTTATAATAATAATAATAAAATAAAAAAATAACTAAGAGGTTTTGTCCTATTTTCAATCAAAGTATCTACAAAAATCTTAAATCAAGATACCTACTAGACACATATAATAGCTAAAGAAATTGTCTTGTTCTCTAAAAAGAAAAAACACCTAAAAATTAAGTGATTGTTTGCTTAAAACAAGCTAAATTATTAACCAATGGGGTAAGAAAAATAATCCTAATGAGATGTAATCTCAAACAGAAGTTAAGCATTACTTAATTTTCTGATGCCATTTCTCTTGTCTAGTCTTGATTTAAGATTTTTTAGATATTTGGACTGAAAACAATTTTTTTTTACAAAGTTTAAATTACTAAGAAGGAAAAACTTTTTGCAGTGACAAAAGATTGAAAAATGAATGATCCAAAAAAGTCGAGTGAATAAAAATGTGTCTTTAGTCTTGCAATGCAAAGTAACTGTACCACCGCTGCTCTACTAATGTTATCAACCCTTTCAGTGGTGAGTTTAAAAGATTCTATCTGGAAGCAGGAGTCTAGATAGAGTTTAGCTGGTCATCTCCCAGCCTGACCAGCTAAGACCAGGCTGGGAATGGTTGGAAACCAGCCTGGAAATGGCCAAAACCCCTCTAAAGCCAGGCTGGTCAACCAGGTAAAACCAGCCAACCATCCTAGGCTGGTTAAAGCTGAATTTTTCAGCAGGGAATTTAATCGTTTTTACAAATTTCAGTGGATTTAACATAAAACATTTAAGTTGTCCCATATCATTATAAATAATCAGTTTGAACAAGCAGCAAAAGTATTTTTGGAGTGATAAATAGTGAGTCGATTTTCATGTCTGGGTGAACTATCCCTTTAATAGAACGAACAGGTAATTTCCAGCTGCTCAGAGTCAGTTTTCACAGAACTCCGCAAAGATTCATTTGAGAAATCACTTGCTGTATATATAAACATATCAAAATCTCTACATTAAAACCCATCGCTTCGCGCCGCTCAAGCCAGCAATAGCAGCGGCTGCAAATGAGTGACTGAATTACAATTCATTAGCCAGTAAACCGTGTCAGAGAGTCCTACATTAAACATTGTTACAATAACAATAACACACATGCGTGTGTACTGTAGTAGACCTCTTCGCGCTCAACCACAGGATGAAAATATGACGTCTGTACCTTTAAAGTTTTTTTTTTTTCTAAAAGCACCACTAAAGCCAACTTGGTGAGGGTGGGGGGTGGGGGGGGACCCAACCAAAACATTTTTCAGTGTTTGTTCTGTGTAAAAACCCTGCGGTATTAGGGTGCACTAATCTTTAAAAGGTTAATTTATTCATAGAGATTTTGACAGAGATGTATGGGCCAGCCAACATCTCAGGCACTTCTTCCCACAGGGAGACGTCTAACATGAGGGCTGGGGGAGGGAGAGAAAGAGAGGGAGAATAAGGGAGGCAAAGAGAAAGTGGGCAGTCAACATGCTCTAAACACACAGACATAATTACCTCATCGTCGAAGGCAGTGACTTTCAACCTCACAAACGTCAAGCTTCCATTTCATCATAAATAAAAAAATTACAGTGCGCATTTACAGTGAGTTAAATCTGAGCATATTTATCCCGAGCAAAAAGCTGTTTCCTGACAAATTTATCTTAAATAAATCTCCGCGGTATTTAGATTTCATCCAAGTGCATGCGTTGATTTAAGACTCATGAAAAAAAACGCTCCATGTCACGTCTGCGCTCAAATTTCAGTGTATGCTAAACACACCGAGCGGGTTATGGCTTGCATATCTCCATATAAAGCACTCAGTTTAAACTAAATGATGCAGAAAGGATGGAGGATTTTTTTTTATTATTGATTTTCTGAAATGATTTTCTAAAAATAAACAAAGCCGTGCGTTGCCGGTCCATGTAAAAGAAGAAAAGAAAACTCTTGTATGAGTGTGCATAAAACTTGAGAGATGATGGAGGTTGCGTGAAGTAAACTTTTGTGGCATTTTGTATACAACTGTCACAAGAAGGTTCCGCATAAATAAATCGCAGCCGTCAGCCGTTTTGCCGTGAAGCGTACTTTTTTGTCATATACAGACTCATGAAATGTGTATCTCAAGTTAACATACTTGCGCTTTTCCAATTTTGTGCTGGTAGCTTGCTGTAAACATGATCTCCACATACTTTAATGCCAGACTCTTACTGCTTCCCTACTATGGACCCTTTTCACAAGTCTGTTATGACGTGTTTACAGTCATCATGATCTTAAATCCTTAAAAATTTAGATTTTTTACAAAGGCAACACGGTAGCTGAGTGGTTAACACTGTCGCCTCATAGCAAGAAGGTTGCTGGTTCGAGTCCTAGTCTGAAACCATGGAGTTTGCATGTTGTCCCCATGTTGACGTGGGTTTCCTTCGGTTTTCGCCACAGTCCAAAAATATAGGTAAATTGAATAAACTAAATTGGTTTTGAAGAGTTCAGACTTAGCTGATGACTGGTAATAAAGCTTGTTTGGTGTGCTGTCCCGGGAGAGAGCCCTGAGCTTATAAGATCCTCGAGCTCTGGGCTCCCTCCCGTTGCAAGGCGAGAGGGGAGTTTGAGCTCAGGTAGATCTCGATGACTCTCCCTCCTGCTTATTGTAGCTAAGTGTCAGATATGGCTACTGAGAAGGTGTACTCAGAGCTTGGCTAAAATATTTTGGATTAATTGTTTAGGGTGCTTGTTTTAAAACTGTCGGAGGAAACCGGAGGACCCAAGGAAAACCCACACGATCTCAGGGAGAACGAGCAAAACTCCTACAGAAATGTCACCTGGTTTGGAAGGGAATTAAACCAGGGGCATTCTTGCTGTTAGGCAACAGCGCTAATCACTGGCCACCGTGTCGCCCGTTTGAAAGGAGGGAAAGTAGGGTTGGGTGGGTGGGGGGGGGGGGGGTTCTTCGAGAAGAAGATATTGAGATGAGAAAAGTCTGGTTATTTATAGTGAGATAAGGATCGTCTGATTGGATAATTAGTACTGAGCTAAAGTTGGAACAGCTGTGAACAGTCATAAGCACGTGATCCTCTCGAAATTTGTTTATAAATAAACTTCACAGTGTATGAGTTTGCTTGTGTGAATGAATAAGTGTATGGGTGTTTCCCAGTACTGGGCATCTGCCGCGTAAAACATATGCTGGGACCGTTGGCGGTTCATTCCACTGCAGACCCCTGATGAATAAGGGACTAAGCTGAAGGAAAATGAAACAATGATTGAATGTAACTTTAAGGAGCATATGTGGCCCACCCCAGTGACAGACGTTGTACCTTTAATTCTGAGAGTATTAATAAAGTTTATTGCTAAATGTACTGTCATTTTGCAATTGCGCAATATTTATGAAGCATCCTGTAGGCGGGCGAGCGCAAAAACTTATTTGAAAATACTGTGGTAAATTGAATTTCCATATTTTAAAGATATGCATGGAACACTGGAATTTGATACAATGCTTCTAGTATGGTGTGGGAGATCATTTATATTAGATCTCAGTCAGGCAGTGGAGATCTAAATTGATTCTAGGGTTGCAATGGGAGACACAATGCACTCAAATGGAGCGAGTGATGTCACTGTGATGGGTAGGGTTAAGGGTGGGGATCATTAAAAAGCATTGAATGCAGCTCAGTTTACACAGCACCAGGTTTGCATCCAGACCCCCCTATGGGAGCTTTCCCATACAGGTACTGACCTGGCTCAACCCTGCGTAATTCTGAAGTCAACCGATCTTTTGGTTCTGGTTGATCCTGCTCTGGCTAAAGAAAACTGTAGATGAAGACTTTCTATGCTAGTTCCTTATGTGACTGTGAATGTAAAAACGCAGAGTTTTCTATATTCTTGTGTGGCTCCAAGGTGTCCTTAAAAAAGTAAGTCTATAAGGGTGGTGTTCTCATACTGTGAAGCTCTTTAATGTGCCCCCTAACTTTTTAATTACTAATGAAACATCATAATGGGTTCTTAGTTTTTTCCATTTGCAGAAGTCATAACTGGCTCGCCAATGGGAACTTGCTAAGCCCACCTGTTGGGCCAGCGCCAGACTGTGTATATAATGATTGAGCCATTAGCAAAGCACAGCTACTTTTAGCCATCTGTGCCCAAGTGGAACCAGATATAAGAAGAAATCGCAGCTGCGTCCGAAAGCTTAGGCAGCTGACTTGTTAGCTCACTGCCCTATCAGACGATGACTCTGGGGGCAGCGTTTGTGCAAAAAAGGCACCTCGTAAAATGGATTTCAGAGACTTCTGAGGTAGCATAATGGTTTAATCATGTACAAAAATAGGCTTTGTTGAAAACCAAGGGGACACTTGCTTACTACAAAAAAACTTGTGGCTAGAAATGACATCAAAAGTAGACAACGTTTCTCGAAAATGTACATTTACACACAGGGTCTAAAATTAACACTCTTCAAGTGCCAAATATGAGGTAAAATTAGCTTTGGTGAGTATGTTATCGTATGTTCACACTGAAAGCGGCGAGAGCGTCAAAGTAGCTGACAGTTATTCATTTTCAATGAGAGCTGGCGGCGATAAGCGACGAGAAGCAGCGCGGCGCGTCTTCGCAGGTGTGGGCATCGAGGAGAGTTGAAATCAAATCAACTTTATGGTAATGAGCTATGACGCGGTTCGGCGGCAACCAACCAGAATGAAGAAGTCGACCACTTACGAGGAGTTCAGAGAACACAGACCTGTAAACTTTGGTTCTGACAACAGTTGTTTCCAAGGGTTTGATTAATGCGATCACCGGATTTTCCATTATTTACAATGTTTTCTTAAAGGGATATACATTAAATAAGTTACTGGCGAGTTACTGATGTGCATTAATGTTTTATATATGTATGAATATATGATGTTTTAAATACACACAGTGACTGTGAGCTGATGAAGGCCAGCTCAGCTTACAGGTGTAGAGTCTGCTGTGTGTGTGTGTGTGTGTGTGTGTGTGTGTGTGTGATCAGCAGCAGCGCCCCTCCCCCATCCCCCGGCAGAGCAGTGGGGGAGGGGTGGCGCCTGCTCTCCAACACTTGTTAACTCGTTAACTCTTATAGCAGTCAATGTAGTCAAACTTAAACACCTGTTGAAGACATCTGCCTTGAAATAAAATCAAGGGCTGTGTGAAAAAGCACAAAGTATGATGCAGCTCAGTACTGTGCAGATTTAAAGTTTACAGTTTTACTCTGCTGTTTAATCTAGCTTACTCTTGAAAGCTATGAGAACAAATATGTAGTTAAAGGTATGAAGTATTATAATGTATTGTAATTTATGTTATAATTATTATATACAACATTATTATTATACAACAAAATAAAGTGAGGACCTCAATTTTGTGTGTGTGTGTGTGTATATATATATATATATATATATATATATATATATATATATATATATATATATATATATATATATGTGTGTGTGTGTGTGTGTGTGTGTGTGTGTGTGTGTGTGTGTGTGTATATATATATATATATATATATATATATATATATATATATATATATATATATATATATGTATATGTATGTATGTATTTGAATGCACAGTTATGGTGAAACACCAACAATCCAATGACCTACACCCTTTCAAAAGCAGACGAGAAAAGAAAAGCACATTGAGGCAGGATACTTTTACCACAATTTTGCAAACCTTTTTTTGCTTTTACCTGAATTCTTGAACTTTCCTCTACCAGACTCAAACCCAGTTCGCTTCATGTCCCAAATACAACACTATACAAGGCAAGCTACCGAGCAAACTGACCACTGATGTATATGACACATCAGTAATCTCCATTTGGTGGGTAAAGACAAATAAATGATAAAATGTAAAATATTATTACAAAACAATGTAGTAACATCTTTCTGGAAGACAAGATCATTGTTGTTGGCTGTTCTGTGATCAATGAGTGAATCAGAGAGCTGGATAAATCTGAGCAGATAAGTTCTGAGCAGTGATTGGCTATCTTTGTGGTTCAAAGAACTTTTACATGCGATATACCTGCTGCTATCTTTCAGATGATGATCTTTAGTTTTTTCTTTTAATTATTTATTCATTTATTTGTCGTGACCTGAGAATGACAGGCTGAGGAAGGCACGCAACAGCCGACTGAAGGAAAGCTTCTTCCCATCAATCAGGCTGATGAACACTTAACACACCTCACACAAACTCTTCCATACGCCTCACTGCGTCCCATCAAGATGTAGCATGCACTGCACTTTAACCAATCCTTACTTAAAACAATATTTTCCAACAAAAATTTCCCACCAACAGTCAAACTACGTGTACACCTATTTATTGTCTTCTATGTATTACTGTCAACATTGCTAATTGTATACTGTTTTGTTTTTTGGGGAGTATGTTGTTGTATTTTGCACTGTCTGGAGTCAGCACCTAAGCTTTTCACTCATCATAGCACACGCACTGCTGATGAAATGACAATAAAAGTGATTTGATTTGATTTGAATCACCTGGCACATACTGTACTTATGCCAGGGGGTAACTCTGAACACTGTAGCCTGTTCTGTTTTCCAAAATGATTTGACAGCATGTAGCACCATTCAATACAGTTTTACTGAAAGCTTGTGTACTGAATGCATTGCTCCAGTGATGTTTGCATTTGTTGACAAATCTACCAGAGGCCGCTGTGTACATTTTTGAGAATCTCAAATACGTTACTTTACAACATTCACTCATATGTCCCATATACACGTCCTTCATGTGATCATCCGGGGCTTGTAGTGCATAACATATCACTTTTCAAACAGACTCAAACATGTGTCCCAAATACAACGCTATACAAGGCAAGCTACCAAGCAAGCTGACCACTTCAGGAAAAAAAGCCAGATCTTATGAGGAAACGTTACTATTTTACGTTTTGTCAGTTTAGTTGCTAATTGAGTTCAGTCATACAAAAAATGTACGATTTTTAAAAGAATGCATGAGACCAAACCTCATCTCTAAACCCAACCGCCATTGGGGTATAAGCAAATTGTTTTATTAATATCATGTCCCTTTAAATGGAATAAAGAAATGAACAAAAGTTGGTAGTGTCATGCCACCCCATGCGCTCCTTTTACCCTGTAAATGCAGTCAAAGTATCCTCAGGCACTGAATGGCTTGCTGTATTTATCAGTAATGCTACATAAATGCTAACGCTAAACTGCTAAAGCAATAATAATAGCGTGTAGTTTCTGACAAGGGCCTTTATTCAGCATGTGTGTGACTAAATGCCTAAAGTACAAACAACTCGTAAATGTTACGTAAGCATGTAGGCCACCTTGCTTTTCAATGGGCTTCATGTCAGGACTCGAGGCTTCTTGGCAAGAGTTTTAAGACAGACATTGGATGATTGGTTCTGAAAGTCCAACACATGTTGAATCTATTTGAGTTTCTCAAAGACTGCTTTGACTGATAAGATTGGGGTGGAAACCCTGAAATTATACTAGAGCCATCTTTTATTCAAGCTGAAGCATGCTTATAACGACACAAATTTTTATTTTTTTTTCAATTAATTGCTGACTAACATAAACAGTTAAAATAGTCAGATTATTAAAGTTATCATGTTATATTAGTAATCCAATCTGGTTCATTTTCACTTGTAAGTCGACTTTGGATTAACAGCGTCTGCTAAAACTCTATTTCATAAAATGATTAAAAATCATTGCATTATTATTAGGCATTAACATTATTAAATTAGCTCAGATGAATAAGAGCTTTTGTGGTTTTCATCGTGAGTTTAGTTACATTAGCTATTGATAACACTGCACAGTGGTAATATACACTTACTGGCCACTTTATTAGGTACACCTGTCCAACTGCTCGTTAACGCAAATTTCTAATCAACCAATCACATGGGAGCAACTCAATCCATTTAGGTATGTAGACATGGTCAGGACGATCTGCTGCAGTGCAAACCGAGCATCAGAATGGTGAAGAAAAGTGATTTAAGTGACTTTGAACGTGGCATGGTTATTAGTGCCAGACGGGCATGTCTAAGTATTTCAGAAACTGCTGATCTACTGGGATTTTCACACACAACCATCTCTAGGGTTTACAGAGATTGATCCGAGATGACAAAATATCCAGTGAGCGGCAGTTCTGTGGACGCAAATGCCTTGTTGATGCAAGAGGATTACAACCGAGGTCTGCAGAAGAGCATCTCTGAAAGCACAACATATCTTACCTTGAGACGGATGGGCTACAGCAGCAGAAGATCACAACAGGTGCCACTTCTGTCAGGTAAGAACAGGAAACTAAGGCAACAACTCGCACAGGCTCACCAACATTGGACTGAAGATTATTGGAAAAACGTTGCCTGGTCTGATGAGTCTCGATTTCTGCAAAGACATTCAGATGGTCGGGTCAGAATTTGGCATCAACAACATGAAAGCATGGATCCATCCTGCCTTGTATCAACGGCTCAGGCTGGTGGTGGTGGTGTAATGGTGTGGGGGATGTTTCCTTGGCACACTTTGAATCCATTAGTTCCAATTAAGCGTCTTGTCAACACCACAGCCTACCTGAGTATTGTTGCTGACCATGTCCATCCCTTTATGACCACAGTGTGGTCATCTTCTGATGACTTCCAGCAGGATAACGTGCCATAAAGCGCAAATCATCTCTGATGGGTTACTTAAACATGACAATGAAATCACTGTACTCAAATGGCCTCCACAGTCAGCAGATCTCAATCCAATATGGATGTGGTGGAACGGGAGATTCGCATCAAGGATGTGCAGCTGACAGATCTCTAAGGAATATTTCCAGGACCTTGTTGAATCTATGCCACGAAGGATTAAGTCAGTTCTGAAGGCAAAAGGGAGTCCAACCCGGTACTAGTAAGGTGTACCTAATAAAGTGGCCAATAAGTGTACAATAGCAAAATATAAATAGTCACAAATCATTTTAATTAATACTTGAACATGTATTAGGCCAAATTAAGATGTGGAAATGTTCATGTTTGAAATATTTAGTGAATTAACCAGTCTTTTAAAGCAAGTTATGAACCACTTCAAATATAATTAACTTATATAATATAATTAAATAATTATTCACTGTATTTTAAGGTGTCTACAATATCCATATTGCGCATGTTCACTATCACAATATATAAAATAATTGAATATCGGCATATGACAATGTTAAGTTAGCTACACACTGTAAAAAAAATGCTGGGTTCCACACTATCGAATTGTGTTGGGACAACATGAAGGAATTAAATTAACATTTGTTTTAACAAATTTAAGTTGATTAAACATAAAACAATTAAGTTGTACCCCCCAAAAAACTGAAGAATTGTGTTGTTTCAGCTCATATTAAGTAAGTAGTTTGCACAAACAGCAAGCATAAGGGCCTACTCACACTATGCCATCCGTACCGTGCCCTGGCCCGTTTCCCGGATCGTTTGAGAAGTGTGAGTGCGCTTAATCAGGCTCAAGCACGGTTCACTTGGCCGGCCCTGGCCCGGTTGGAAGAGGTGTGCCTGAGCGCGGTTCACTTGGGCTTTGGTACGCTTGTGTGTGAGTGCAAAACGCGCCAAAGCCCAAAACTGAAAGCGAGACGTGACTTCATATGGATTTATTAATAATTCTTACTGTTCAGTGAATACAAACTGCCGTAGTTTATTAAAGACGCAAACCCCTCACTGCACGACAGCTGCGCGCCTTCAGCAGACCTCCTCATTCCTGCAGCACGAGAGCTTTATGATTGTTTATGAGCGCCAAAAGTGGCAGATCTGTTCGGCGAAATATCTGACTGCGTGTCACCGCATCTCTAAGGACTGTTTGGCAAAATATTTGACGGCATATTTAACGACTGAAATGATATAACTAGAGAAATCTCCACTGTGCTGCTGAGTGACAGCGCTTCTCACAGAACAGCGCAGCAGCGATGACGAAAGCGTGCCGAGGCCCGTTTGTGGTGAGAGCGCAGGCCGTTGGGGGAGACAGGAGGGGGGACAAGCGTGCTTTGGCCCGGTTCGAGGCAAATGTACCTAGTGTGAGTACGGCCTAAGTGTACACTTTCAGGCCCCGTTTGTTTTTGTTTTAAAACGCATAAGTTTTGCTACGGTTACGCCATCCGTCCACACAACGCCGGAGTTCTCGAGCCCCGAAAACGGAGCGTTTTGAAAACGCTGGAGAGGCCGTTTTCATTCTAAAACACTGCTGCTCCGTCTCAGTGTGGATGAGGGAAAACGGAGACATCTAAAAAAAGGAGGCGGGCCTGCTGAGATTCGCTACCTGATTGGGGCTTTTGTGTCATTGCGTATCCTTCCCTTATTCGTCAAGCCCCTATCACATGACTATAACACATGGCTTTACGCTACCCGAAAACAGTACTGTAAACAACAACATGGGCACAGAAATGGGAGCGTTGTTTGCACTATTGTCTGTTTTAGGTGCCGTTGTGCAGTTATTCATTTGTTACGTTTAGTAACAACTCGACCTCGTCGTCTGTCCACAAAAATACTCTCTTGCTTTCTTTTCCATCGCGTTTAATGTTCAACCGGCGTTTGTTGACTAACAATAACCAAATGCCGAGCGAGACGAATGCTTTCTATTTATATAAGAACGCGCATACCCAGAGTGCGCGAATGGTCACTTGATATACGTTTTTGGTGGCGTAGTGTGGACAGAGATATGTTCAAACACGCTAGGTGAAACGCTAGTGTGGACGCGGATTGTGGACGCACTAGTGTAAACGGGGCCTCAGAAACAAAGGTACATGAGCTGTCACTTAAAAGGTACATATTGGTACCTCAAAACTATATAATAGTACTTACAAATTTTAAGAGAAACACTATTGCACTTTTTAGGTATCCTTGAGGTATTAATATGGACCTTGTAGGTACAAATTTGTAGCTTTTTAGGTATCCTTGAGGTATTAATATGGACCTTGTAGGTACAAATTTGTAGCTTTTGAAAAGGTACCACCCCAGTGACAGCTTGTGTACCTTTATTTCTGAGGCTTATTACAGCAACAATCAACTCTAAGATATTTATATTGCATACACATACATGGACAGTCCAATCACCACAAAATACACCCACACAAGCCTGGTGAACAAATAGTAGGTTATCTTCTATTAGCAACACTTGGACGTGACCCCATGCTCACCCCAGCCAGGGTTCGTCCACCGAGACGCTCCATGCTCTCCTCATGCTGAATCTTTCAGCAAGTACCTCTCTCTCACTTGCCCTGGGCGCATCTAATTGAAAGCGATCTCGAGGCCTAGCAGAGTTCCGTTTCTTTGCTAATCCTCCGCTGGGGGAAGCTCACATGGTCCCAATTACATCCTATACTGGTTTCTCCGACTGCCTCTCTCTTTCTCCTCACTAGCCTTCTATCTCAGACTGGCCTGTGCGGGAGTTTATGTTATTAACTACGCACTGCACAGTTCCTGCTTGTCACGGGGGCCTGGAGATGTTATCGCCGACGCTCGGCGTATACGGTTACCTCCAAAATATTCCATAAATTAGATTGGGGATTGGCAATTTTCTGAATATGGAAGAGGAGACAAGGCGATGGGGAAGGGGTAGAGCTTCAGTGTAAAGAATTGGACAATAGGATCGACTTGTGTTTGTTTTGGATCGTAGAGGTATGTCACTGGCGAGCTGAAAGGTAATCCTTAAAAAAAAACGAAGCTGGGAAGTGCTTAAGGGACTCTTGGAGTTTCAGTCAAGACGAGACAAACTGTTCTTATTTTTACAGAGATTCCAGTGGTCCACTCCTGGATGAGAAACAGCAGCTTTTTTGTGTGTTTTTCGCTAAACTTCTGGTCAATGATAGAAGTTCATTCCCCATAATCAAATGAGTCTGTGAAGGGACCTTTTATCTTAAAGTTAAAAGGGCAAGAAAATAAAAGCTATATGAACTCTTCCCAAATGAATAGCATCCTAATGGAAGCTCGTACGTGACTGATTAGGAATGCTCTAGATAGGCTAGTACTCGCACTCCTTACATGAAACACATGGGAGACTGATGGACTCCTAATTGATTCCAATAGAGTTAAACCCAGTGGGCCTGAAGTTGCCTAGTAATGTCTTTGTGAAAATGTCTTTTTGAGATACATTACTAAGCTACACATACGCCTCATGCTCGCGCTGCGTCAAAACCTTCTACTCTAATCAGGGGTGCTTCTCCCAAAACCATCATTTGCCAACTTAGGTCGCAAGTTCCGTTGTTACAAGCATAGTATGTTGATTTGCCATGTCCCAAATCCGTCGCTCCAACAAACATTCGCAAACTGCGTCGCAAACTTGAGCATTCGCGACTACAGCTCTGGAGCTGTCGTTAAAAACCTGGCTGTGCTCTATTCCAAGTTATCCCCTCTATTTCCTATTCATTTAGAACATTCTAACATTCAAAGTTGAAATTATTAACAATAAAAAACCATTAAGGTCATCTCTCTTAGGTGTAGTTTGCTTTCAAACTATTTTTACAGTTCAGTTTTAGCAATTTACAAATTTAACAAATTTACAATTGTGCTCCCTTCACAGTGCACTTTGAAAACATCGATGTCATTTTGAGCACAGCCTCAAGCAAAAGCTATAGGTGACCTATTATTTAAAAGCGGAATTTATGTTACGTCTCCAAAGCTTGTGAAAACAAAAAGCATACATAAATAATTTTAAATTAAAGTAGGTCATTTATTAAGTATCTGTACTGTATATGAAATGGGCCAGCTGGTCAGAACTTTCTGCTGTGGTTAACAAGTGTCAAATTGTAAAAGTAGACTTTTCTAAAAAATAAAGTAACAATACCCTATTTAATAGTAATAATAATAATAATAATAATAATAATAATAATAATAATAATAGTAATAATAATAATAATAATAATAATATGAATCATCATAATTATCATCATTATTAATATTATTATTATTATTATTATTGGCGAGGCAGTGGCGCAGTAGGTAGTGCTGTCGCTTCACAGCAAGAAGGTCGCTAGGTCGCTGGTTCGAACCCTGGCTCAGTTGGCGTTTGTTTGTGGAGTTTGCATGTTCTCCCTGCCTTCGCGTGGGTTTCCTCCGGGTGCTCCGGTTTCCCCCACAGTCCAAAGACATGCAGTACAGGTGAATTGGGTAGGCTAAATTGTCCGTAGTGTATGAGTGTGTGTGTGGATGTTTCCCAGAGATGGGTTGCGGCTGGAAGGCCATCCGCTGCGTAAAAAAACTTGCTGGATAAGTTGGCGGTTCATTCTGCTGTGGCGACCCCGGACTAATAAAGGGACTAAGCCGACAAGAAAATGAATGAATGAATATTATAGAAGACGAAGAAGAAATAAATAAAGAATAAACCGTGACTATAACTCCATCTTCACGGTCAACACCGTTCTGCATCTCAAATCCACCGATGTACGCAACGAACCACTGGACAAACTGGAACACTGTGGAAAAGTCGTCCATGTGGAGGCAAACTGTTAGCTGGTAAGTCCGAAAAGGAACGGCGTCATATCGCCCCCTTTAGTTGGTTTTAAAGATGTAATGCCATATATTCCTCTGGCTACATAATTCTCAATCTCCAGAAATGTATATAGGGCTACGTTTTCAGAATGAGAATGTTGGTCAAAATAAAACATATTCAAAATGTAAGCAGAAAAAGGTCTTTTTTTAATGGCATGCTAAGATTATCAGTCCCACTTTATAATAAGTAGCCTTTACTACTACATATGTACTTAAAAATAAGTGTAATATACTTATTGTGTTCCTATTGCTATATATTAATTCATTGGTTCATTTTTCTTTGGCTTAGTCCCTTTATTCATCAGGGGTTGCCACAGCTTAATGAACCGCCAACTTATCCAGCATTTGTTTTACACAGCGGATGCCCTTCCAGCTGCAACCCATTACAGGGAAACACCCATATACTCTTACATATACACACACACACACACACACACTAATTTAGTTTATTTAACCAATAGTGCATGTCTTTGATCTGTGGGGTAAACCAGAGTACCTGGAGAAAACCCACACCAACGTTGAGAACATGCAAATTCCACACAGAAACACCAACTGACCCAGCTGGGACTCGAACCAGCAATCTTCATGCTGTGCTAACCACTGAGCACTTAATTGAAGATGTAATCATTTCAAAAATAGAAATGCAGTGTAAAAACGTATGTACACAATAAGTGCATTGTACCAAATGATCAATTTAATTCTAAGCTGTAATTAGGGCCACTTGATATAAAGTGAGACCAGATTATTTAATGGTTAACAGTTTGCAGAATTTCAGCAAAACTCGAAGACTTCAAAAAGGTAAAGAAAGACTCTGTGTCACATTTGATTCATAATTGCAATGTCAAAGGTCATCTCAGGTGGCTTTTTAATGTAACAGAGATTTCCTGAGGAAAAAAAAACGACTTTTCCTGAAAGGTCACATTTTTCCACCTCCAGCAGTGTTAACAATTGTAATTATACTAAATTATCACACTGGAGAGGGGCGAATGAAAAGAGCCTAATTTTCTGACCTGGAAGTGCATTATTACTGAAAACCAGCAGCATTATGCACATGGCTTAAAAGAGGAAACACATATTGAGTTTGTATATTATGAAATAGGATTAAGAGTTTTGACTACAGAACGATTAAGTGACAAATATCTGCAAAATATTATGATTACAATGAATTTGTGCAGAACTATAATGTTTTATAGTTAGATGTTCAACATTTCATCTGTGGAGTTTCTTTGGCAAATGGATGAAGCAAGTTCAAGCTACAGAATTTTGTTGTGATATTTAAAATATACAATTTTTGTACCCTTACCTTGTTCCACTCATAGGCTTTTCTGTGTGCTGTATTTTACCAGCGTTGAACGTTGTGTTTAATGGATAAAAAACACACATTCTGAGCCATCACATGGCAGAACAGCAGTACACAACAGAATACAAACCCTTGAGGTTTGGGCACTTTTTGTGAAACATGAAAACAAAATAGTTAAAGCTTTCCTTCATTAGAAAAGTTCTACTAAGTTTCACTGTTGTTATTAGATGGTAAACAAACTATGAACAACTGATCTGTAGAATATTGACCTTATTCTAAAATGCGGAAGTGCGTCTGTTTTCGTGATTGTTTAGAACATCCGATTCAGTCGCCTATGGGAGAAATGACTAGAAATAATAAACGGCAGAAAACTGTTTGCAACAGTCAAACTGAGCAACAATCAAACTATTTGCTCCACAAACAAATGTTTGCATGACTATACAGACCAAGTAGAATAATACAATAAGAAAATATCAGTTTGCAACATCAAACAGCGAAACAAGCAGTTTTTAATGTCTAAAAATGAATGGAAGTGAATGAGACCGGAAGTCTCCAGCCAAAAAAATTCAAATGGCTGCGCACGCTCGTCGTCAAAGAATAAGGTGAATGGGATAGGATAGGATAAACTCTATTTGTCCACGAGAGGAAATTTGTCTTGGGCAAAAAAGGTGCTACAACATTGCTGAAAGTGTGAGTATTGGTTTATATATATATATATATATATATATATATATATATATATATATATATATATATATATATATATATATATATATATTAGTTTAGTGTTAGTTATTAGCTTATGTATGTTATTGGCACATTATTCTAAAGTTGCAACTATTCCTCATTTTGAGTTGAGTTGAGCTTGTAAGTTATCTATACGGAAATAAATAATTAAATAAATAATTAACAAACTATTAACTTTTATTTAACAAGTTATTTATAACTCATTAACTAACAGTTTATTAATGAACTATTAACTAGTTATAATGGATAGTTATTCTAAAGTGTTACCGTTTTCGAAATAAAAGTAATGAATAAAAATAATACTAATAATAATAATTCCTTACATTTATATAGCGCTTTTCTAGGCACTCAAAGCGCTTTACACAATTTGGGGGGGGGGGGGGTTCTCCTCATCCACCACCAGTGTGCAGCTTCCACCTGGATGACGCGATGGCAGCCATTTTGCACCAGACCACACACCAGCTGATTAGTGGAGAGGAGACAGAGAGATGATATGCCAATCATGATATGGGGAGGGTTAGGAGGCCATGATGGACAGAGGCCAGTGGGCAGATTTGGCCAGGATGCTGGGGTTAAACCCTTACTCTTTTTCAATGGACACCCCTGGGATTTTTAACGACCACAGAGAGTCGGGACCTCAGTTTAACGTCTCATCCGAAAGACGGCGCTCACTGAGCAGTATAGAGTCCCCGTCAAAATATCAGTTTTCAACATCAAACAGCGAAACAAGCAGTTTTTAATGTCTAAAAATGAATGGAAGTGAATGAGACCGGAAGTCTCCAGCCAAAAAAATTCAAATGGCTGCGCCCGCTCGTCGGCGAAGAATAAGGTGAATGGGATAGGATAGGATAAACTCTTTTTGTCCCCGAGAGGAAATTTGTCTTGGGCAAAAAAGGTGCTACAACATTGCTGAAAGTGTGAGTATTGGTTTATATATATATATTAGTTTAGTGTTAGTTATTAGCTTATGTATGTTATTGGCACATTATTCTAAAGTGGCAACTATTCCTCATTTACTAACAGTTAATAAATGAAGAAAATTTCAACAAGTATAACGTCCCAATAACATATATAAACTATTAACTGATACTTAAGTGTTTAGTAAGTAATTTACTAACCGCTTGTTCATGATCTATTACAAATTTTTAGGTATAGTTATAAATCATTAAAATGATTTCCCAACCTCCCCTCACCTCATCACTTTTATCAATAATGGTATTACTTTTACTTTTGTTATCATTATTATTATTACTGTTCTGACTTGTCCTCCTGTTATCTTTTCATTCTCATTATTATAAGTATTTATACCATTATCATTTTTAAGGTTGCTGTAGTTGTTGTTGTAGTTGTAGTGGTAGTAGTAGTAGTAGTAGTAGTAGTCATTGTAGTAGTATCGATTGTGGTTGTGATTATTAAAGTAGTAGTTCCTGTAGTAGTTGATGTCATTAGTGTAGTGGTAGCAGAAGTAGATGTTGTTGATGTAGATGTTGTAGTAGCAGTGATTGCGGTAGTAGTAGTAGTAAATCTTTTTGTATTAGTTGTAGCAAACGTTATCGTAGTTTCAGTAGTGGTAGTCATTATTGTAGTAGCATCAGTATTAGTAGACATTGTAGTAGTAATAGTCGTGGTCGTGGCTGTAGTAGCAGCAGTAGTATACTAATATAAGTAACTTTCTGTAGTAGTAGTTGGTGTAGTACTTGTGATTTATTATTATTGTCAGTTATTATTACTTTCTTTCTTTTTACTGTCATTATTACTATCAAACATTACTAAGCATTGTTGTTACCCTTTACCACTGACTGGTTTCTTTCTATCTGTTTTACTCATATCTTTGATGCTTGTTTCATTTTTTGACTGTTATTGTTCCTTATGTACTCTGACCTGTCCACCAAGTTACCTTTACATGCACACACACACACACACACACACACACACACACACACACACACACACACACACACACACACACACACACACACACACACACACACACACACACGCACACACACACACACACGCACACACAATCACCTACCAGTACCTGACTATATTGTTGTTGTTTTTTTGTTGTTGTTTTGTTTTTGTTTTTTGTTGATGTTTCTTTATATTTGTATGATCCCAATTTATGTACCTTTTTGCATATTCTAATAAAAAATAAAAAAATAAAATAAAATAAATAAATGTATACATTTATACCTTGTTAACTAACAGCAAGTTTGAATTCATTGTTTTTGGCCAAAAGGCTTCGGATTCTAATAGCAATCTGTCATTGCTTCCTGGGAAAACACCAACCCGGGCTCATTGTAGAAACATAGCCCCGCGGACGTTTCTGTGGGCCGCGAAATATGTCCTGGGAGGTACGTATTCGAGCAGTTTTTGTTTTCGCGGATCCGCGAGAGGCCGCTGTGCACACTTGTTTTTGCGCGAAAAGCAGCCGGAGGCAGCTGTGGAGTGACCGTCCGTCCGACTGGCTGACTGAACAACTAAACGATCAACGGGCGGCCGGCCGATCGGCCGCCCCGGCCGCCCCGGCCGCCCCGGCCGCCCTCCTCTTCCTCTTCCTCCTCCTTCCCTAAACCCAAGCGACGGTCTGCAAAAGCCGTCCAGAAAAAAAAAAAAAGCAAAAGCCCTCATCTTTGATTTCAACCGTGTTTTCGGATCCCACCGCGTTCCCTCCCTTATTTTTTGGATTCTGTTTTTCATCTTACCTGATTTCTGGATTCGCTCTTCCCCGGACCCGATCCTGGTCGACCCAGCGGCCGGCTCCTCCTTCTCCAGGCCTCCGCTTCGTCGACGTAACGCTGCGAGCTAAGCGGACAAACTGGATGCATTGGGAAAGCCCTCCACTCAAAGGCGAGCCGTCAGCCGGCGAGCGCGAAGAGGAGGAGTGGAGCAGCGCCACACCGCCCCACAGCGTTCACTCGAGAAAAACTAAACGCGGCCATACGTACTTCCGGTCATGTAAATCGTGGTCTCCAGAAACGTCCGCGGGGCTACGTTTCCAGAATGAGCTAGGGTTGGAAAATACATTCCTCTGTTAAGAGTCTTGGTGTCATCTTTGACTCTTGAGCTAAAATTTGATCGGCAAATTAATGCGGTTGTCAAAAATAGTTTTTTCCATTTCAGATATATTGCCAAGCTGAAGTCTGTCCTCTCAGTTATTTGGAGAAGGTTGTTCATGCTTTCATCACTTCTCGTCTGGACTATTGCAACACATTGTATCTGGGTGTGAGTCAGGCCTCTCTCGCGCGACTGCAGCTAGTCCAGAATGCAGCTGCCAGGCTCTTAACAGGCACAAAAAAACGAGAACACATTACAGCTGTACTTGTTTCTCTACACTGGCTGCCAATCCAGTTTAGAATTCAGTACAAAGTTCGGTCCCACTTTATATTAAGTCTCCTTAACTACTATGTACTTACATCAAAAAATAAATACAATGTACTTACTGTGTTTATAATGTATTTGAGAACACTTAAAATGTCGAGGTGATAGAGCTTTCTCTGTTGCAGCTCCAAGACTTTGGAACGATCTTCCACTCTCTTTAAGAACAGCTCAAACTTTTGAGTCTTTTCAGAGGTCACTGAAAACACACTTATTTTCTTTAGCTTTTAATCATGTGATGTGAGTTTATGTATTTTGGTTTTGTGTATATTTGCATGCATTTTATGTGTTTTATGTACAGCACTTTGGTAATCATTGTGTTATAGAAATAAAGTGAGTTGGTTTGAGCTTGTAAGTTATCTATACGGCACAGTAATAAATAATTAACAAACTATTAACTTTTATTTAACAAGTTATTTATAACTCATTAACTAACAGTTTATTAATGAACTGTTAACTAGTTATAATGGATAGTTATTCTAAAGTGTTACCGTTTTCGAAATAAAAGTAATGAATAAAAATAAAAATAATACTAATAATAATAATAATAATAATAATAATAATTCCTTACATTTATATAGCGCTTTTCTAGGCACTCAAAGCGCTTTACACAATTTTGGGGGGGTGTGGGGGGGGTTCTCCTCATCCACCACCAGTGTGCAGCTTCCACCTGGATGACGTGATGGCAGCCATTTTGCACCAGACCACACACCAGCTGATTAGTGGAGAGGAGACAGAGAGATGATATGCCAATCATGATATGGGGAGGGTTAGGAGGCCATGATGGACAGAGGCCAGTGGGCAGATTTGGTCAGGATGCCGGGGTTAAACCCCTACTCTTTTTCAATGGACACCCCTGGGATTTTTAACGACCACAGAGAGTCGGAACCTCAGTTTAACGTCTCATCCGAAAGACGGCGCTCACTGAGCAGTATAGCGTCCCCGTCACTATACTGGGGCATTAGGACCCACACAGACCACAGGTTGAGCGCCCCCTGCTGGCCTCACTAACACCACTTCCGGCAGCAACCTAGCTTTCTCATTGTGGTCTCCCATCCAGGTACTTAGCTTCAGTGGGCGACCATGTGAGACTTGCAGAGAGCTAGCTGCCAGCAAACTAATCAGTTTTTTCCAAAACATCTTTATTATATTTGTTTTCCCCCCAGCTTTTCTGTAGATTTTCTAGAATTAATAACGCACCAAATATGTAATATTGTAAAAATTACAGTAATTATTTGAAAACAGACGTGCTAAAATAGTCTGACTCTGTAAAAAGGGATTAGTTGACTTTTAAAAAGTGAGTACAATTTGCATAATTAAAAAAATTAAGTCAACTTAACAGTTTCAAGTTACAATATGTTTACTCACATTATTTTGTAAAGTTACCTTGTTGCTTTAAGACAATTGGTTTACTCGGTTTAAAAAAACGAATCACTTTTGACAGTGTACAGTGCAGAACTCATCCTTTTACTTCTCTGAAAATTTCATGAGAATCTTCCTTCCTAATTACAAATACGGACAAATACAAACATCATCTGTGTCAGCATCCACAAGACATCTCCACATGCTCCATTTTCTTTTTGAAAACCGAACTCTTCCCTATAAAGCCCAACATCAGCCATGAAGCAGAGGCTTCATGAAAGGAAAACCTGATTATTCGTAACTTAATACGAACATGCTCCGGTTGCTTACAAACCCAAACACGGCTGGCCCAGCCCAGAGGTCAGAGGTTCAGCCATGGCTCGGGGCGGCCCATGTTAAATTCTGTTACCTGTTTGACTGTATCTCCATGCATGGCTAACAGGCGCGCGCGAGAGCTCTGTTTTTTAACGAGGGGCCCCAAGCCTCCCACTGCGGCCCGCTTTAATTGTGCGTCTTGAAAGCCAGCCACTTTTAAGAAAGCATGCAATTCCACATCGCGTAAACTTATGAGTGGGGAAATTACGCCTGCACTTACAGGCATCTTTAAATAAAAGTTGTAAAATACATTCATTCTGAAACAATCCTCTGCTTTTTTTTCAGGCTGTTTTAACGATGAAGCTATCGGAAAGGGAGAAAATGCATTGGCTGCAGCACAACAGCTGGCATGAGAAACAGATGCACTTGGTCACCTCTTTCTTCCTGCATCTTATAAGAATGCTTCTTGGAGTGTTATCCTTTTTTATTTTCACTTTCCATTCAAACGGACCTTCGGGTCACTCAGAAGGCGGTGAAAGTATAAATTTGTGTCACTTTCTCTTCGCTGATAAGATATACAGCCAGGTACACAACGTTCCTGTGTGACTCAGGCGATACTTCCAGGGGTTTTCCCACCGCAGCCTCGATTTGGCTGTTTAAAATGGCGGCTGCGTGAAATCAGTCTATAGCTCTGTCTTTTTTCCTTGTCTTCGGCTAGGCAGAACCTTGGTTTTTAGAACTACATAGGTTTGAATCTGGTAATAAAACATTATTTCTTGCACATGACCACACAGAAAAAAAATTTGGCATCCAAAGACTTGTAGGCCTTTGTTTTCTCTTATAAAAACACTTCAATGAGATTGTATATGGCTGGATGCTTGGCCATTTCGTCTTATCCAATATTCATTGGGAGGGTGCTATTGCAAATGGACCTGTTAGACGAACACCGCTCACTTTAATGTTAATTTTACAGAATAACTGTGCTTATCACTGGGTGACAAATAATACGCTGAAAGCATTATGTAAATAATATGTAATCAATATAACTTATTTCTAAGACAACAACAAACTCTGTACCGCATCGGTTGTCTTTCTCACGCTGTAAATGTTAGCGATCCCATTTTTTTCTGTAACCTCGCTGCGTGCACATCCTGAAAGTTTACAAACTGGTAATTCATCTATAAGTGGAAACATCTTTGTGGGCACCCTCTCTAAATCATGATCAAATGTATGCCATCATTTATTTGTTCAGGAAAAAACTTTTTACGACACTTTTATTGTTTGGCTTTAAAACACCTTTTCGCCATCGACCCATCGTCTAAACTCGACTTCTTTTTCACAAGCCTACTTACTTTATAAAACAGCATCAGGAAAAAAAAGCAAAGAAAATTCTGTTTTGTGTTAACGGTAGTTAAGAAAACGCAGCAAATTGTGAATCTGTCAAAACAGTCAGTTTAAAGCGATGTGTTCCACAGCGCTCGAGATCTCCATAAACCCCCAGCACGTCTGAATCCCAGTCTGTTCTTCATTTCGGCTTCCTGATACAAATGAAAATGTGCAATGTCCAACACCAGTGTGGCATGAGCCCCCGGTCCCCAGTTGAGCAACAGCTTCATTGCAATGCGATGTAAAGTGTGTCCTACACTTCTGGCCATGTGGTTTTGATTCCGGCGTGTTTTATTGCCGAACAATGTTTCTGCCTTGGAGCGCAGAAGCATGTATAAAGAGCATATTGTCCCACTGTGCCCACCCTCCTATATATCCATACATAAGCCACGTTATGACATCAGTGTGGCACATTTAGCTTTAATAGCAAGTTCTGTCATTGACCAATCAGCGCGCTACAAGCGCTAATATTCGACGACCGCCTATCTGTCCACATGCTTATCTTCAGTGGCACGGTTTTAATAGACATTAGTCTGTCTGCACTGGCTTGCGGCTGTAAAACCCGACCACAATGACCAGGCTCGGCTTAAACGATAGCCAAGATGTGAGATCAAAGTGGGACGTTTCAGCGAGCGAAGCCAAGCGCTGTTAGCTGGAGCTCTTAAAGAACACGGCTATCATATAAAACCCGAAAGAAACAAGAAAACTAGGGCTATTACACACACATTGGGTTAATGGAAATATAAAACCTCAGACAGCAACGATCCACCCGCTCTCATTGTAAAAGCCAACCGCTTGTGTAACGGGAAATATTTCTGTGGGAACTGATATCATTGGATAAAACCGTCTTGACACCACTGACAGATATAATCATGACCACAACTGGGGCTATAGGCTGAACGATGAAGTGGGAATAACTCTGTTATATGGAGTGATTGCTAAATAAATAAATCGATTAATTAATTAAACCCTTTCTTTATTATTGGTTTGGTTCACGTCTTTCTATAGATCAGGGGTGGCCAACCCTGTTCCTGAAGAGCCACCGATTTCAGTTGCTAGCTACCCATTTCAAACACACCTGAACCAATTAATTAGGACCTGAACACCATGTGATAATTACAGGCAGGTGTGTTTGGGTTGCAACTGAAATCAGCAGGAAAGTGGCTCTCCGGGAACAGGGTTGGCCACCCCTGCTATAGATGAGCTGCGTCCGAAAACACCTACTACTCAGTAGGTACTGCATTTGAATTTAAACGTACTACTCGGCCGCTAGAAAAGTACGTTCTATACAGTATGAATGTGAAAAGTATGAATGATATTCGGACGTACTACATCCGCCATTTTGTCATGGTCACGTGACCTACCTGCGTCAGTTGCGTCGCTTCACTTCCATTCATAAATTCTCTCGCGGGGCATTATGGGATAGCGCAGCGTGCATGAGATGCGCACTCCAGAATCTCGCCGGAAGCAGTAAGTCATCCGGGTACCTCTCGCATACTGATTTTCGAATTCTATGAATTCAGACATACTACTCGGCTCGCATACTGATTTTAGCGTACTATATAGTATGGAAGTATGCGGTTTCGGACGCAGCCATAGATTCAAGTCAGAGCAGGAAATTAGTCAAATTAAAGGATCAGTTCACCAAAAAAAAAATAAAAAATTTAATTGGGTTTTAATTACTAACCCCTTGTGTCATTACACTACCTTTAAAATCATCTTCGTTAATCTTAAGAATAAGAAATTTAAAATGAAATCCGAGAGCTCCCTCGTCCCCCTTAGAAAGCAATGGTTATGAGACGTTCAAAAGAACCAAAAGCATTGTCACTTTAGTGACATCATGAAGCTCCACTTCAACAAAAACACTTTTGTTCACCAAAAAACTTGCATCTTGACAATCACCAGTGTTAGAGAGGTTATTTTGGAAATGTAATAGATTACAGATAAGAAATTACCCTAATTAAAAAGGAAAAAGTATTACACCTTTTCAGTTAATTTACAAAAGTAAAGTAACTGATTACATCTGACTACTTTTTGATTACTTTTAAGTGTCTATTGGATATTTTCAACTGAATAATTTTCAAGCATAATCGCACATAATCGTCGTATTGATCAATAGTAAGCACAATGTGGAAGACATTGGTTAAGTCGGATTAACCTTTTTTGTGGTCCACAAAATGTTCTTGGAGCTTCATAGGATTACAGGTGAACCACTAAAGTCACGTAAGAATGTTTCGACAATAATTTTGATTACTTTTCTGGTCTTTGAAAGGTAAGAGGGCTTTCATCCAAAATATATTCATTTGTGTTTTAAAGATAAACCAACCCAGGCTCATTCTGAAAATGTACCTCTATATACATTTCTGGAGACCGTGTAATATGTCCCAGGGGGTGCGTTTTTTGTGCTGTTCTCGTCTAAACCCACCAGAGGGAGCTGTTAACTGACTAAATGATTGACCAATCGACTGACCCACCCTCCTCCTTCCCTACACCCAACCAATTTTACTGATTAACCTGCCCACCCACTTCCCCAAACCCAACCAAACATTTTCAAAAGCAATCCAGAAAAAGAAAACCCCTTGTCTGATTTTTACCATGTTTTCAAATTTTACCACATCCTCACCCTGTTATTTACTTGTCTATTTAATTTTTTGGATTCTGTATATTTTTTTTTTTCCTGCTTTCTGGACCGTTCTTCACCAGACTCGAAACCGGTCATCATGGTCAACTCCTCTTTGCGTTCCAAGTCCGCCAATGTACATGCAAGCGAACTGTACAAACTTGTTGCAGCCAGAAAGTCGTCCACACGGAGGTAAGCGGTCAGCTGTTAAGCGTGAAAAGGAAAGGCGTCATACTGCCCCATAGCGTTTATTTAAAAAATGAAATGCAGTCATACGTTCCTCTGACTACATAGTATGTGGTCTCTAGAAACCTATATTGGACTTCGTTTTCAGAATGAGACTTTGTTGGTAAAAACAAATCTGTGATGCTGGGATGTGTATGGTTGCCATGCCTCTGCTCTATAGTCACTAAGATGCTCTGATTGATTAATATCATCCATCAGTTGAAAATCAGGAAAAAAAGACGAAATGACTGATTTGACCGAATATTTCTGAAAGAATAATTATCGTAATGTGCATTTTCATGTCACTCTTCAGCAGGTTATTTAACGCTCTGGCTCTGCAGGTTGGCATCAGTAAAGCAGAAAGCTGAAGTGCTGCTTTCATGGCTTGCAGGTGATTGAGGATAAACTGTTGTTGACACAGCTGTGTGCATGCACGTCTCGCTCCAGGAAGACACGCTCGTCTTCCAAATCAAATTTCCCTGACCTCCATCCTCATTCAGACACTGGAATCCACAAAATCTACAGTTGAAATCACAATTATTAGCCATCCTGTGATTTTTTTTTTTTTAGATATTTCCCAATTAACAGAGCAAGGAATTTGTTACTTTTGATATTTTATTCTTCTGGAGAAAGTCTTATTTGTTTTATTTCGGCTGGAATAAAAGGAGTTTGGAATTTTTCAAAAACATTTTAAGGTCAAAAATAAATTAATTATCAATAAAAAAAAAATATGTCTACAGAAAAAGAAACCTGCTGTACAATGACTTGCCTAATTACCCTAACTTGTCTAATTAACCTAATGTAGCCTTTTACTGTCACTTTCACCCGCATGGCCGACGCCACACTTTGAGCTACACTTTACTGTAGAGAGGTAGGGATGAAAGGGATGTTAAGAGAACAGTGCGATGAAGGGGAAGGGGAGTAAGAGGAAGACTGGTGAACAGGTGGGTAGGTTGATCGGGCGTCCTACCATGCCCAGAGACTCAGAGTGGGGGTACTGTCTTTGTAATAGTTTGGCAGAGTGATTGGACCCCCCGATACAACCTACATTTAGGAGTGAAGAGGGTTATAGGTAGGGCCAGACGGAATCTGCGGACGTTTTTTGCCATTTCTGCTGAGAATTTTGGTAAAAGTCTACGAATTATCGTAACTAAAACCTTAATATATGAAATAAAAAATAATATCTTTTTAACTTTTCTTTATTGTTTAAAATGCAAATTCAATTAGATTCACTTTGTTTGGTAAATAAAGCAAGTTTGTCATATAATATATCGAGTAAAAGACAGAAAATATTACAAACTGCATTGTACATAAATCAGATGAACATTTTCACATTAGTCAATAATATTACTGAAACTAATAAAAAAAACAGAATAAATATAGATTTACACACATTTACTCAAGTAAATAAGCAGAATTAACGATACAAATCTACGGAATTCTGCGTGTGCAGATTCCAGGTGGGCCTAGTTATAGGATTGTGAATGGGAAGCGAGGAAAGGGAGGAAGGAAAGGTGGATTCAAAAAAAAAGGAGAACAGTGCTAGAGGGATGGTCTGCCTTAAATACGTTTAAGGGGATTGGAGACAAAGTGAGGCGTGGTTCCGCCTCTGAACCTTTATTACAAGTTAACTCCATTTAAACTGAATACTAGTATCTTGAAAAATATCTAGTAAAATATGATGTACTGTTATCATGGCAAGTTTAACGCAAATCAGTTAATAGAATTGAGTTACTAAAACTATTTGGTTCAGAAATGTGTTGAAAAATCTGCTCTGCGATAAACAGAAATTGGGAAAAAAATTTTCATGAGGACTGATAATTCTAACATCTCCATCAACATCCACACACCTCACAGATTCAGCACAGCTCTGGACTAAATTGCACTCATTTAATGCGTATCCCAGATAATGAGGCTGTTAGGTGTGAAAGTAGCTTCATAAATTCACAATTATGAGACCACCCTTAGGGTTTCACGCAACAGCCAGGACTAAAACACTTTAAATTGAGAGATTATGTCTAACACTAAAAAAAAAAAAAAAAAAAAACTTAAACGACTTAATAAAATGAGGTGACACAACACAATTCTTGAACTTATGTTCAGCTGTTGGCGACGCAGTGGCGCAGTGGGTAGCACGTTCGCCTCACAGCAAGAACGTCGCTGGGTCGCTGGTTCGATCCTCGGCTCAGTTGGCGTTTTTGTGTGGAGTTTGCATGTTCTCCCTGCGTTCGCGTGGGTTTCCTCCGGGTGCTTCGGTTTCCCCCACATCCAAGACATGCGGTACAGGTGAATTGGGTAGGCTAAATTGTCCCTAGTGTATGAGTGTGTGTGTGTGTATGTTTGGATGTTTCCCAGAGATGGGTTGCGGCTGGAAGTGCATCCGCTGCATAAAAACTTGCTGGATAAGTTGGTGGTTCATTCCGCTGTGGCGACCCCAGATTAATAAAGGAACTAAGCCGACAAGAAAATGAATAAATGGATGTTTAGCTGTTATGTGAGGATATTGCTTGAGACACTGCTCGTTGCAGAGCCTCTTGAGCTCCAGCAAGGGGGAGCTTGAGCTCCTGCTATCCTTCTTAAATATACGGCTGCGTCCGAAACTGCCTACTACGCAGAAGGTATTGCAGCCATCTTTGAATGTCGCCGTGTCTGACGTCACGGGGTTGGTCGAGTTCCCTTCACTGAACAGAAACAATAAAAGGAGACTGTAAGGCCTAATTTAAACCAATGCGTGAAGTTGTGGACGTGGAGCTGCTGCAAATGCAAGCATCAGATCTGTGTCGAATATAAAAGTATAAATATTTATTCTATTTTATTTCCCCCTTTTAATTACCGATCATTTAATGCACTTTGCTCCACTCGCAAAGTGACCCGATAGAGGACTCGAGAGATGAATGGCTCACTTCTTTTTCCGGCTCTAAACGCATATGATTGGCCCGTGATGAACGAATGACTCAAACCCGATACAGGACTCGTGAGATAAACGGTTTAGTTCTTTTTCCAGCTCTAAACGCATATGATTGGCCCGTGATGAACGAATGACCCAGACCCGATAGAGGACACGAGAGATGAGCGGATCAATTGTTTTTCCGGCCCTAAACGCATATGATTGGCTTCTGCCTTTCCGCAATGAATGATTTAAAAGACCTGAAATGAACGATACCACCTGCACAAATGTGCGCACGCGCAGATGAACGAATCACTCCCTGAGAGGACTCGTAGTTCGAGAGTCATATTGTAGATTCGTTTAAAATGAACGAATTGTTCATGAACGACCCATAACTATTTCTAAAGCAGGATTCCTCGTGACCATACCTCAAGAAGTACGTTACGATGCAATAACTTAATTTCTGATGCTGTGCTTGAAAATACTTTAGTATATATACACACACACACAATAATGCTTATTCCAAAATGTTTCTCTTTACTCTAAATGACTATAGTATTTTAAATGTAATACAGCTGGTTTTTATTGAATTTTCTGTTTTTGCTGTTATATACTATAATGTGTTTCTGTTTAGTACTGCAGATTATTTCCGGTAAATAACTGAACTAAACTATTATGCCTCATATTTCATTGACAGTTTTATTGATCACCAAGATATAATTGACTTGGATTTAAGTTTGCTTCGATTTGAAAATAAAAATTGTAAAAATAGTTTAGATGTAGCTACGCTACTTTTGCCATGTAGCTTTTAGCATAGCTTGCTACATTTCCCAGGGGGTAGCTTTTAGTGTAGTTAAGCTACGTTTTAAGTAGAGTAGCTAATAGCTTAGCTCACTACATTTTCCAAGTAGCTTGCCCAACACTGGTAAGCGCATTAAAAAGCATTGGGATGCAGCTAAGATTGCATCTGCACAGAGTCTGCAGCCACGCCTCAGCTTGCATCATCAAGGCTGCATCCAGATACTTCAGGAAAATTCTGTCATCATTTACTCAGCTGTTTTACTTACTTCTGTTGAACACAAAACAAGATATTTTATAAAAAGCTGAAAACCATTGAGTTCCATAATACTTACTGTATGAAGTCAACTGTTACCAGCGTTCAGCTTTCTTCAAAATACCTTCTGTTGTGTTCTGTCACGTTACGGATTAAAGCGTGAACAAAAAGGTGTGGATCCAAGTGCAGATTTATTTACAACCGTGCAGCAAACAGAAAAAAAAGGTGTCAAAAAATAACAAAGTAACAAATAAACAGCAAAACAAGAAACTACGACAAAGATCAAGAGCAGGAACAGGAACAAGACTCAGATAACAACAAACTCGCTAAACAAGACTTACGGGAAACTGACGACAAGATAGACAAACAACGCATTCACGAACAGTGGGAAAATGGTTGTATAAATAGTCCAGGAAATCAACAGGAAACAGGAACAGCTGTGATGGCCAATCAGTGTAAGTGAACCGAGTGTAATGCGCGTGGTATGTATGGACTTGTAGTTCTTGGGCACTGTAGTTCACTCTCAGAGTCCGTTGAACTACAGCGCCCTCAGGTGGTCACTGACAGTCACGACAGTGTTCAACAGAAGAAAGAAACCAATCAATGTGTAAAAAACCAACTAAAACAAATTTGGGTGAACGATCCCTTTAATACGTTATCGTTGTGCATGTGTTGCCCATCATTTGCATTCAAAATAAAGTGTATTACAGTCATTTTATCATTAGTTGAAATTAAGAGAGCTTTTGATCAATTAAACAAGACTTAAATACTATCTTTACATGTCATTTCAGAATTATATGATGATAAATATGATTAATGCACCTACTGCTGAATGCAGTCGTAAGCATTTACTGTATGGTAACTTGTCAATATCCTTTCTGCTGAAACTTTAGTTATATTTACGCTCTAAAAAGTGCTGGGTTTGCCCAAGCTTGGGTCAAATATGGACAAACATTACCACTGTGTTAATTGATTTGAAATTGAATGCATACTTTTAAACCAAACTAATACAACCACCCACCATTGTTTAGAGTGTAAATATACACTCACTGGCCACTTTATTAGGTACACCTGTCCCACTGCTCGTTAAAGCAAATTGGTAATCAGCCAATCACATGGCTGCAACTCAATGCATTTAGGCATGTAGGCATGTTCAAGACGATCTGCTGCAGTTCAAAGCGAGCATCAGAATGGGAAAGAAAGGGGATTTAAATGACTTTGAATGTGGTTGTTGGTGCCAGACTGGCTGGTCTGAGTATTTCAGAAACTGCTGATCTACTGGGATTTTCACACACAACCATCTCTAGGGTTTACAGAGAATGGTCCGAAAAAGAGAAAATACCCAATGAGTGGCAGTTCTGTGGACGCAAATGCCTTGTTGATGAAGTTGCAGTTGCAGTTTCGTACATTGAAAGTACATGATTAACTTTGTGATATAAGTACTTTAACATATATAAAGAAATAGACTTCAAAGCCTGAAACAAGACTATTAAAATGAAGTAATATAATAAAATAGTGGTTTATATATATATATATATATATATATATATATATATATATATATATATATATATATATATATATATTTTTTTTTTTTTTTTTTTTTTTTTTAGGTAAAACTATGGTTATTTTTAATTAGGGTTGTCTACTGGTGGTAAAATACATGATAACATGTAATCTATTTTTTATTAATTCTAACAATAGCTGAGAATGCTGTATGGTTTAGCAAAATGTTCAGCTCACAAAGACTGCATTGTATTTATATAAATATGAGCTGATGTACAGCACTGTGATCTTGATCTTGGAGCTGTTCGGTTTGTTGCTCCGACCTACATATCTACATAACTGGTGTTTATAATGCACATTTATAATGCCCAAATCAGTGTTTTTTTTAATAATAACAGCCTTTATGATACCTACCGTTTAAAGATGCAAATTAAAATAATAACAATAATAATAGATAATAATAATAATAATTTTTATAATAAGTTTTGACTTCTTTACGTAGTTAAAAATAAGAATAAGCTATTTATATTTTATTTGTATTTGTTAGTTTGTTTTTATAATTTAATTGAATAATAATTAAAAAAATAACAACAGCAACAATGACAACTTATGAAATCAGGTTCATTCAAAACCAATTATGATGTGTGGATGATTAGCTCATGTAGCCCACAGTCAGGGATTGTTTAGTTACTTCAAAAAAGTCATTGATTATTAATTACATAATTAAAGCTGTATTTAAATGACTTTCCAAATACTTTGTCTGAATAGTACCCTAATTACTCAGTACGTGATTTAATTTCTTGACTCAGTACTGCTTAAATCCTTAAATACTGCTTAAATTTATCCTCTTGTGTTTATGTTCAGTTATTCCATGCTAAAAGCGATGAAAATAACCTATTATTTGCCATAAAAGTGAAATTACTTACTCAAAAAATACGCTGAAGTCAGAATTTTTAGCTCTCCTTTGAATTTGTTTTTCCTTAAATATTTACTAAATGATGTTTAACAGAGCAAGGAAATTTTCACATTATGTCTGATAATATTTTTTCTTCTGGAGAAAGTCTGATTTGTTTTATTTCAGCTAGAATAAAAGCAGTTTTTAATTTTTAAAAACCATTTTAAGGACAAAATTATTAGCCCCTTTAAGCTATTTTTTTCCGATAGTCTACAGAACAAACCATTGATATACAATAACTTGCCTAATTACCCTAACCTGCCTAGTTACCCTAATAAACTTAGTTAAGCCCTTAAATGTAATTTTAAGCTGTATAGAAGTGTCTTGATAAATATCCAGTAAAATATTATTTACTGTCATCATGGCAAAGATAAAATAAATCAGTTATTAGAAATGAGTTATTAAAACTATTATGTTTAGAAATGTGCTGAAAAAATCTCCTCTCTGTTAAACAGAAATTGGGGAAAAAATAAATAAGCGGGTGAATAAGTCAGGGAGGCTAATCATTCTGACTTCAACTAAGAGCTTGAGCAAAATGCTAATTTTAGAAGATTTCAGATCGCACTTAGAGGTTTTTACATCTGAACTCTTCATTAATATTCCTTCTTTGAATTGATTTAACTGTTGAAAACTACAGTCAAAGAATTTAAGAAATTGTAAATAAATTACCTAAAAATAATAATTCCTTACTGAAGTAATTATTTTACTTTTTCAGAAGAAAAGTATAAGCCTAATTTAATTGTTACATTGAAACTCATTACACCTAACACAGCCTACAGTTTCTAAAATGAACTTCCACATCAGAATAGCTGCTACTTTATTTCTCAGAAACTCGAAATTTCAAGTTTACATCTCACACTTCTGAGAAAAAAAAAATCTGAATTGCGAGTTTGTATCACGCCATTCTGAGATACAAATTCTCAATATCTTTTTTTTATTCGCGGGGAAACTGGTTTGGCAAATATGAAGAAAAAAAGTGGTATAAGACCATATCAAGTATGAATAATAAACATAGTTATGAAATTTGCCTGCATCTCATTCGCATTTGATGAAAAAACTTTTTTTTATAATTGTGAAGTAAAATACGATTCAACAAGGCGGAAAGACGTTCTGACAGTTGATTATGTGGGCCTATTGTATAATTTTGGCGGGGTTTCATATTCGTGTTTACGACGACATAAGGTTATTTTTTATGTAAACATTTAATCCTAATGTGAGTGACAGGGCTGCAATCGTATTTACAGGGAAATAATTATTAGCCTACCTTCAAATAATCCAATTTCTTAAAACGTAGGCCTACTCTTAGTCAAAGTCCGCATAAGTAAATAATTTTAATCTGCATATTAGTATGTGCTGGTTTTATGAGAAAAACCCGATTTCTTCTTAAATGTCAAGAGCTGTCTCATGTGGGTTGAAACTCCGTTCTGTGAAATGTAATGCTTTGTCTCCCTCTTTTGGTAAAACTAGTCAGGGATCAGTAACAAGAAAATCTACCAATCTAATTAATTTATTCGGCAAAGGACATAATTTTTTTTCATAACAATTTTTTTTCAATTGCATTATTATTACTATTATTATTATTACATAATTTCAGTACAATAATAAGGTATTTTAATTATTAATGTTTTATTTTTTTTTTATTCTAATTTTGGAGTGCATTGGTAAAACATTTGTAATCAGTCGGTAAAATAAATGAAAAATACATTATTTATTTCTGAAAACTTATTTTGTGTGTGTGCGTGTTTGATTATTTATTTATTGCAGAAAAAACCCAGCATACATAGCTAGCAACAACTATTTACAAGCCAGGGTTTGCATTAAGGGAAAATACATAATAAAAAATAAAATAAATACAATAAAATAATAGATAAATAACAATACACATGAAAAGAGAAACTCAGGGGTGAGAAGTGACCTTTGTATATCTCTAATATAATATTATTAATCTAAGTATTTAGTTTTATTTCTGAAACCTCTGAAATAGAATAATTTAATTTAGAAAAATAGTAATAATAATGTGAGCGTAATTAAAAAGTCTTAAAACTAAATAAAACGAGAGCAGAAAGACAATGTTAGACGGAGGGGGACTGGAATAAAATGCCCTGTTGTGCTTTGGTGACATTCTGAATAGCCAAAAATATGATTGAGCTGCTAATTTAGCTGTTACGGTCTCTTTCCCCCTCATGACGCTAATGATAATTAACATGCAAATGAGCTCAGGGACGTGAGGCGGGGCGGCGGTGCTCTGTTCATTAAGGCCTTAATTACTGTTTGAAAACTGAAACATCAGTTATAAATGAGTTTTTTTTTCCATGTAATGGCTCGGATAATAAGTAGAGCTTGAACACTCTTATACTGTTGTTTGGGGTGTCTAACAACTCGGCTTTGCTCACCACCACACACTCCTTTTTCTACATAAATGCAGGGTCGCAATTGCAAATTTTGTGAGGGGTTTGCGGGTTCAAGTTTTGCGCATCACTTCTCAAATGCTTTACTGTAAGAGATGTAAGGTTTGTCTTTTATGAACAATTGACTGAAACTGCTCACAAAGTTAAATAAAAAAAGACTGTTAAATGTTTAGTGTAAAAATAAACAGACAAACTGCCTGAAATGTTCTATTTTATCCAAGCTTTTTTGTAACTAAAATTAAAATAGTTTTGAGCAAAAATAAATAAATATTAATAATAATAATAATAATAATTCTGACTTCAACTGTACACTGTAAAAAAAAAAAAAAAAAAAAAAAAAAAAAACCTTGGCCTAATTTAATTTTACGTTTATTTCCAGCAGCTGGGGTGTCGGAAAAAAACGTAAAATAACAGAAATTACAGAAATCTACCTTACAATAACGGATATTAAATTACAGAAATTTACCAAAAATTTAAACTTAAGCAAATTTCTGTAAATTAATAGCTGTAATTTTACAGTTTAATTCTGTAATTTAACAGCTATTATTTTACTTTTTTTTCTTCCGGCACCCCAGCTGTCGGAAATAAACCGTAAAGTTACGTATTTGTTTTACAGTGTAATAAATAAAAAAATATATATATTTATATGGTTAAAAATGGATCTTGATAGGATTATCAAGGATTATCTTTATTTAATAAAATACAATATTATACTCGTATAACACGAAAACAAAATAAACATTTTAAAGAAAAATATTTATTTTGATTATTTGAAACTTTTAGTAAGGACAGATTCAAAATAGTTTTGACACGGTGTGTCTGTGTGGAGTTTGCATGTTCTTCCCGTGTTGGCGTGGTTCTGCATTTAAAAGCCAGCAGTGCATTGGACAGGGTTCAAAAAATAAAAATTCTGTCATTTACTCGTCCTCCACTTGTTCCAAAGTAAATTTCTTTCTTCTGTCGAACCGAAAGGAAGTTATACTGAAGAATGCTGAAGGGAAAAGCCGTCGACTTGCATAGTATTCTTCCTACAATGTGGCATATTTTCTCCCACATTCTTCAGAATATCTTGCAGCGCTCAACAAATGAAAGAAGTTCATGCAAGTTTAAACCACTTGAGTAAATGGAGATGAAATTTAAATTTCTGGGGAGAACTGTCCCTTTAATTAAAGTGTTATTTTAAATGTTATGTTATAAATCCGTTAATAAAATGACTTCATTTCATCCACAAGGAAATACTTTATTTAATATTTTGGCGTGGGTCTTTAAAAACAAGAACAGACACTCCTGTGTTTATTTAAGCATCATCTTATTAATAAAAACATGTTTCCCATAGGCTCGACAGTCGACAGAGACAAATCAATCTAGTCCATTTTAACAGTGTCACTTTATTATTTCGTCTAACAGTAATAATGAATGACAATAAATGACATCAGTCTGCATGCTCATCTATACATTACTGTTGACAGACACAGGTCAGTGTGTGCCGTTCTCTTTCTAAAGAACCTGCAGGAAACGAACGCAAAGAAAGCAGCAAATTATAAAGTGCACATCACAGGAGCTCTTCAGATCACCTTCTGGAACGCTTGGCACACGTCATAATCCAAACTAAACAGCTTACCATACAATATACCACACACATGTGAGAGACTAACGGGTTAGTAATGGATCGCACATCACTGTAATGAATTAGTGAAGTCTGATTCGATGGAATAAAATGTATTATTAACTCGTAATGATATGCGCATCACTCATCCAATCCAATTCATAAATCCCATATTCATATTCATTAATTGCAACTAAGCAAATGATTAGTGTTAAAATGTGGCAGCAGAACATCACTGATTTAATTAAGTCAGGTTATACAGTTGTATAAACTGTTGTTATTCTAGAATCAGCGTGTAAGAGCATGTATATAAAAGAATAGTTCACCCAAAACGTACAAATTTGCTATTATTCACTCACTCTTCACTTAGCTGAACACAAAAGAAGATATTTCAAAAAATGTTTGAAACCTGTAACCATTGGCTTCCATAGTATTTGTTTTTTATACTAAAGTCAATGCTTACCGCTTTTCATCTTTCTCCAAAGTATATTTTCCTCTTTGTTCAACTGAAGAAAAGGTTTACAACCACTTGAGGGAGGGTTAAATAGATAGTACTTGTGAACTATCCCTTTAATGTTGCCAAAAGTGTCAGCCAAGTCTTTGGAATCAGGGTGAAAAAAAATTGTTCGCACTAATTTGTGCAACTCAGATTTAAAGGCATAGTTCACCCAAAAATAAAATATAAATCATTCAGTCACTCATTTCAAACCTCTATAAGTTTCTTTTTTGTTGTTGTTGCTGAACACAAAGGAAGATATTTCAAAAAATGTTGTAAACCTGTAACCACAGTATTTGTTTTTCATACTACAGAAGTCAATGGTTACCGGTTTCCCTCTTTATTCAAAACATCTTTTGTGTTCAACAGAAGAAACTCATGAAGCTTTACAACCACTTTGGGGTAGTTATATAATCAGTAAATGTTCATTTTAGGGTGAACTACCGCTTCAATGATGCCAAAAGTGTCAGGCAGATCAAATCTTTGGGAAAAGGGTGAAAATAAAATAGTTTGCTAATTTGAGGGTAACTGACAGCCTTAAAGAGACAGTCCACCCAAAAAGTCAGTAATTCAGTCACCCTTTACTCATTTCAAACCTCTAGGAGTTTCTTTCTTCTGTTGAACACAAAGGAAGATATTTTGAAGAATGTTGGAAACCTGTAACCACTGAAATCCACAGTATTTGTTTTTCATACTATAGAAATCAATGGTTACCGTTTTCCCACTTTCTTCAAAATATCTTCTTTTGTGTTTACCAGAAAAATAGAAACTCATGAAGGTTTACAATCACTTCAGGGTGGTTAAATAGTGAGTAACTGTTCATTTTAGGGTGAACTATCGCTTTAATGTTCCCAATAGTGTCAGGCAGATCAAGTCTTCAAAAACAGGCTGAAAAAATTGTTTGCACTTCAGTATAAAGAAATAGTTCACCCAAAAAAATAGTTCTTTCTTCTCTTGAAAACAAAAGAGATTTTGAAAAATGCTGGAAACCTGTAACCACTGACTTCCATAGTATTTGTTTTTCATACTTTGAGTCAATGGTTTTCAGCTTTATTCAAAATATCTTCTTTTTCAACAGTAAAAAAAAGAAACTCATGAAGGTTTACAACCACTTCAGGTTGCTTAAAGAGTGAGTAAATGTTCATTTGTGGGTGAACTAACCATTCAATGTTGCCAAAAGTGTCAGCCAGATCAAATCTTTGGGAACAGGAGAAAAATAAAATAGAGTTGGTTAACATGTGGATAAATGACAGCCTTAAAAGGATAGTTCGACAAAAAAATTCAGTAATTCAGTCACCCTTTACTCATTTCAAACATTTATGAGTTTCTTTCTTCAATTGAACACTAAAGAAGAGATTTTGAAGAATGTTGTAAACCTGTAACCATTGACTTCTACAGTGTTTGTTGTTTCTACTACGTTTATCAATGGTTTTCGGCTTAATTTCAAATATCTTTAGCATTTAACAGTAAAAAAAAAGAAACTCTGAGGTTTACAACCACTTGAGGGTAAATAAATAGTGTGTAAATGCTCATTTTGGGTGAACTATCCCTTTAAATTGTCGCTAAATTCCTCCTTCCCGAATCCTGATGTTGAATCTGACACCCACAATAGCAATGTTCTCATCTCAGACTTGAGTGGAATGGAGACACGGCATTGTTTACATTATTAAACATACTATAGTAGAGCTGTGATACAGATTGCAGAGGAAAACCTCATTTTCATAGCTGTACGACACACACAAACACACACCATCAGATTAATTCCAAGGCACGTGAGAGCCTAAAACAGTGTTCCCCAACCCTGTTCCTGGAGGCACACCAACATACTTTGAAAGTGTCCCTTATCTGACCCATTAACATCAGGTTTTGGAGTCTCTTCTAATGTTCTGATGAGTGGATGCGGGTGTGTTTAAACCGGAAGAGGTGGCAAATGTGTACTGTTGGTGTGCCTTTAGGAACATGGTTGGGAAACACTGGTCTAAAACATCGTCTCACTTTTTGATTGACTGTGGCGTATTAAGAAAACTGATATGGACTATAAACACAACCTAACAAAGAGAGCCACTACGTCACATGACCTCTTATGTCAAGAATAAATAATTACTCTTGTATTAAATATAAAAGAAACAGTGTCTTGTGTACAAAAAAAAACAAACAAACGAAAGAAAGCTTCTTTTTAAAGTGGCACGTGTCACTGTACTCTCAATGGCGGAAAGAACAACGAATAGAAAAATATGTGATTGGTACGCTGAAATAAAAGTTTGAAGGGTTAGATGATCTGCAAGAGAGATCGACGGAGCTTGTTGAGGGCTTGTGGAGTTTATCGCCCCTGTTGAAGATACTGCTGAATGAACATGTTGAGCTCACTGTCCAGCCAGCCCGCCTTATTCCTGTAGGAGAGAAGTCAAATTACATCCAATTCCAAATACACACACACACACACACACACACTCACTTTATTAGGTACATCTGTACATCTGTGCTCGTTAACGCAAATTTCTAATCAGCCAATCACATGACAGCAACTCAATGCATTTAGGCATGTTCACATCGAGCATCAGAATGAGAAAGAAGGTGATTTAAGTGACTTTTTTCGTGGCATGGTTGTTGGTGCCGGATGGGCTGGTCTGAGTATTTCAGAAACTGCTGATCTACTGGGATTTTCACGCACAACCATCTCTAGGGTTTACAGAGAATGGTGTGTAAAAGATAAAATATCAAGTGAGCGACAGTTCTGTGGGCGCAAATGCCTTGTTGATCACAGAGGTCAGAGGAGAATGGCCAGACTGGTTCCAGCTAATAGAAAGGTAACAGTAATTCAAATAACCACTCGTTACAATCACAACACATCAAACCTTGAGGCGGATAGGCTACAGCAGCAGAAGACCACACAGGGTACCACTGCTGTCAGCTAAGAACAGGAACATGACAATGAGTTCTCTGTACTCAAATGGCCTCCACAGTCACCAGATCTCAATCTAATAGAGCACCTTTGTGTGGTGGAACAGGAGATTCACATCATAGATGTGCAGCCGACAAATCTGCAGCAACTGTGTGATGCTTTGAAGTCAATCTCTGAGCAATATTTCCTGTAGTATGTCGTGCAAAAGGAGGTCCAACCAGGTACTAGTAAGGTGAACCTAATAAAGTGTCCGGTGAGTGTGTGTGTTTATAAGAAATATAATATAATCTTTAACTAAAACAATCTATTTGAGAAATTATGCCTTTATTCAGCAATTAACTTAAAAATATTTATTAAAATAACAACAACAATATAAACATTTACTGACCTACTGTAAAACCTACTGTATTTTTCCTCTGTACTGTTTGAGACTCACCTGAGCAGTTTGGCTTTACTCTGCAGGGTGTCCAGCTGTTCAATCTTGCTGTTCAAATCCCCAATTTCATCCTCCAGCTGCTGTCTGGTGACGTCCACCTGCTGGCACAGCTGAGAGAAGGTGCTGGCCAGCTCCCTGTCACAAACAAACAATCAATCAGTCTGTTTAGCAACACTTCCAGAATATCTCCTTTGGGGATGATATCTGTTTTCTCCAGCAGAGGGCGGCAGTGTACAAGGGCTCAGATCACTGAAATCTGCATTTTTTTAATGGGAATGGGTATACACTATCATTTTAAAAGTTTAGGGACTGCATTATTATTATTATTTTTATGAATTTTAGATGCAAATGTTAATGAAACCTATCAAATGTGAATGCAAAGAATTATATAGTTTTACAAATAAGTTATATAATAAGTTATATAATAACATACTACATTATTAATAATAACAACACTGATTATTCTTTTGAAACCTGAAACAAATTGCAGTGTTTTAATAAAATAAAATACTTATTTATTATTAATAATAATAATTATTAATATTATATATTAATATTATTACTAAGAACAACAACAACAACAACAACTGAACTGTTCTTTTGAAACTTAAATAAAGTTTGCAGTATTTCAATCAAATAAAATACTTAATTAATAATAATACTAATACTACTAATAATAATAATAATAACAACAACAACTGAACTGTTCTTTTGAAACTTAAAAAAGTTTGCAATATTTCAATCAAATAAAATACTTAATTAATAATAATAATACTTATAACAACAACAACAATTAAACTGTTCTTTTGAAACTTAAAAACGAATGAACACAACACAACAATAATAATAACAACAAAACTGAACTTTTCTTTTAAAACTTAAAGTTGCAGTGTTTCAATAACATAAAATACTCCATTAATAATAATAATAATAACAAATAATGATAATTATAGCAAAAACAGAATTGTTTTTTTTTTTACTTAAAAAAATGCTACATAATAATTATAATAATAACTAAACTGTTCTTTTGAAACTTGAAATATTTTCAATAAAATAAAATAAAGTAAATTAAATACTTTAATATTAATAATAACAAGAGAACTGCTCTTTTGACACTTAAAGTTAGCAGCGTTTTAATAAAAAAACTTCCTTAATAACAATAATAATAATAACTAAACTGTTCTTTTGATATTTAAAGTTAGCAGGGTTTAAAAAAAAATCTTAATAATAATAATAACTGAACTGTTCTTTTGACACTTAAAGTTAACAGTGTTTAAAAAAAATCCTTATTAACATTTAAATAAGAAGAATAATGATAATAATTGTTTTTAATAAACTATTAAAAATGAATGCACATGAGTTTAAAGACAGGAAAAATGGCTGTTGAAAATGCAAGTCTGCAGTCACGAAAAATATTCAAATTGTTTGCATTAAAATAGAAAAAAATAAATATTTTAAATTACAGCATTATTTTTAAAATGTGCTCCAAAATAAAGAAATCAATCCAAAAACATCTGAAAATCTTACAGACGCCAAACTTTTACTGTTATAATCTTTTTTAATAGCTGCTAACTAAAAGAAAATATCTTATTAGATTACTTCTGACAAAACTTCACATGATTTCATATTCATAACACTGTTTTGCTACAACTGATACAACGGGTAGATTGAGACTCACTGCTGAACTTGATGGCTGCAGTTGGAGCCGGTGTAGCTGACGATGAGCTGCAGTTTCTCGCTGGCGTAATCCACAAACTGCCTCTTAAATGTTCTCTCTTTGGCTCTGGTGGTCCAGGTGAGTCTCTCATACACGTACAGCAGCCCGTAGAGACCCACAGACAGAGCAATGAGCCTCCAGCCCACTGCTTTCCAGATCTGAAACACAATCACACGCATTTTTTATTAGTCTTCATGTTATGCAAGATTTAACGCCACATCAGCAGAAATGGCTACAGTCATGGTCAAAGTTTTCAAATTTTGTTAAAATTTGAAATTTTAAAATTTTTTGTTAAAAAAAATGCATAAATAAAACTAAATGAAAAATAAATGTAATAAATCATATTACAATAGTAATAATTCAAAGGTCGTTCATGTCATCTGCCTGGATGGCATGGTGGCTCAGTGGTTAGCACTGTTGCCTCACAGCAAAAAGGTTACTGGTTCGAGCCCCAGCTGGCATTTCTAGGTGGGGTTTGCATGCTCTCCCGTGCTGGCGTAGGTTTCCTTCGGGTGCTCTGGTTTCCCCCACAGTCCAAAAACATGCGGTACAGGTGAAATGAATAAACTAAATTGGCCTTATTGTATGTGTGTTAATGTGAGAGTGTGTGGGTGTTTCCCAGTAAACATATGCTGGATAAGTTGGCGGTTCATTCCGCTGTGGCGACCCCTGATAAATAAAGGGACTAAACTGAAGGAAAATCAATGAATGACTGTCATCTCCCTGTTTAATTACTTCTATGTCAAATTCATTAAGGGCTCATTTACACCGATTTTCTAAAAACAGGAGACACAACGCTTGTGCGGCGCCTCAAAAGATACGAATGATTGCATGTTTGCCAAGCGTGTGGTTACATTGTAAAACAATAGAAAAGTAGCACATTGGAAACAGAGTTTAGATTCTCTGCCCGAGCCCGAGGCAAGGCACACAATAATAATAATAATAATAATGCATTTTATTTAAAGGCGCCTTTCATGACACTCAAGGTCACCGTACAGGACAGCTAAAACAATCAATTCAAATAAAAACACAACAAACAATAGAATACAATACAAGCTTTAAAAATAAAATCGGGTCAAAGAGAATAGGCTGTTCTAAACATATGTTTTTTGAGTCTGGACGTAAATTGTGAAAGAGTGTCTAAATTACCGAGATCAGGAGGAAGTGAGTTACAAAGCTGAGGAGCAGAGTGGCTGAAGATCTGCTCCCCATGGTGACAAGGCGGACAGAGGGAACAGTGAGGTGAATGGAAGAAGAAGACCTGAGTGTTCGAGCAGGTGTGGCGATATGAACAAGATTAGTAAGGTATGGAGGAGCAAGATTGTGGATGGCTTTAAAGGTGAGAAGAAGTATTTTATAGTTAATTCTAAAAGGAACTTTAGAAGTTCTAAAAGGTATTTTATAGTTAATTCAACTGACGCGCTCTCAGCTGGTCCATTGTGCACTCCATTTTAGATCCTCAAAATAGCAACGCGCCTTAACACACCTCTTATCCAGACCGAAACACCACACAAAGTGGAGCAAAATAGCAACACGTCATAAAAACACGTCTTGCGCCTTATTGTGCCGGGTGTATGATAGGGTCCAATGTGTTTTTGGTCATTATCAATGCATTGTCACTTTAATTAAGCGTGAGCAGAGGCGAAAATAAACCCAGCGCAGAAATGATGGCAGCACTGCAGCTTCAGCTCTGCTCACGCTCCGCACTGGTGCGCTGTTTCTGCATGCGTTTTGAAAGCTCAGATCTGTTAACGTGGTCGCCGAAAAAAACACGCTCACTCTCTGCTCGTGCATGCGGTGTGAAGGAGGTAATAGCAAAAAAACAGGGATTTTCACAGTGAACAGACACATGAAACAGGCTTGCCATGGGAGAAATGATGACGGTCAGCATTCACTGTCGTGTTTTGTTACAATCCATTCTGAATAAACAAACGATGCAGTTTACACGCTTATCCTTGTTGCATTACTCATTAAGATAAATCTAAACTAATTTCTGTAGTTAAACAACTCAGAATTGTAGTTGAGAACATCTGTTAAAACAGCCCACAAATTAAAAAATATTCAGGTTTAAATCAGGCTCATGATTACAGTTATGTGTCAGACCGGGTCAGGCTCGGACACAAGGGGCCCTATCATACACCCGGCGCAGTGTGACGCGGCGCAATAGTCTTTTGGTAGTTTCAGCTTGGCACAAGAGTCGTTTTGAGGCGTTGCGCTACGCTGTTTAAATAGCAAATGCATTAGCGCTCATTTGTGCGTCCATAGGCGTTCTGCTCTAAAAAGGAAGGCGTTCTGAGGTGCACGGCTTGCGCGTTGCTATTTTGAGAAACTAAAATAGATTTTTCATTAGACCAAAACTAACAGAGTTGCGCCTCGCTTACACACTGCTTAATACGCACAAGAGAGCAATAGGCAAATATCTTTACATATAAAAAAAATGTAATATTAAGGATATATATAGGATATAATAAGAATAGATATAGGATATAAATATAAAGGATTAAAATATTACAAAACATATTATTTTCTAGCCTACATAAATATGAAAAATCACTGCTTTTATGTCTTCTTCCACACCTATAAGTAATTAAGAAAATAAACTCAACCCTTTTAGCCCATGCGCCTTGGCGCAAAGCGCATTTTCCCATCAGTAAATTAGCAAAAATGCGTTCTGACACGCCCTGAAAGCGTTTGCGCCCTGCGTTTTGCGCTCTGCGATGGATCGTCAAAATAGAGCCCAAAGTGCTCAGGCTTGAGTAGGGTCGGGTTAATTTTTTTGGGCACGAGCTAAGCTCTAACTGAAAAAGGAAAAACGTGTTCTATGTGAACCGCCCCTTAGCAAATAAAAAATAGAAACAGATGCATTTGGTGAATCAGAGATATCCAGTGTGTTCTTACCACTCCTCCAACAACTATGATGCCCATTGATGTCCGAGAGGTGAGTGATGCCAGTCCTGTCACCATAGAAACCATAAGCTCTTCCTGGGTCATAGATCCTTGAGGGAATGGAGGCATACTTGTGCTGACCGGAGTAATGGCCAGGGATCTGGGAACCTACACACACACCACACACACTTTTGTTTGCAAAAACACACTAAAGCAAAACAATTACTTTCTTAATGCTTTAAGCTTTCTATAATATATCTATATTATATTATAATAGGGGGAAAAAAACAAACTCCACAAAATTTGCAAAAAAAAAAAAAAACAATAAAATAGATTTCCTTAATATTCAAGTTGAAAATGAGATAAAATCGCATCATAAAAAATTTGATCTAATCCCATAAAAAATAACTACATGCATTTTAGTGTTGCACCATATTGGTAAAAAACTTACATTGTGATATTTAGATTTTCTTCAGTTTATATTTCACAAGATAACTTAATCATTTTAGATTGACTGGGATGATTTTTTAGGGTAGTGCATCTGCATAAACTTTAATAAACAAATTACAAGCAGTGATAAAGTAAATACACAAATGAAGGAGTCAAAAATAAAAAAACAATGTGCTGTATGTTCTTCATTGTGTAAATAATTAAACGCCCAAACACTTCAAATCCTAATTAAAATGCCTTAAAACACAAGCAATTGATAAATGTTCACTTTATTATGGTTAAACTGAAGTTCTCCTGGTTTCGAACTGTTGTACCTGGTCAACTATAATCCTGGCTTCACACTGCATGTCCTGCGATGTGACTATTGCATATTCACACATTGCGAAATGCGATGCTAAAATGATATATTGTGCAGCCCTAATGCATATACATTCACATACATGTATATATACACACATTTTTTGTGTGTGTGTGTGTCTGTATGTGTTTTTGTGACATATCAGGACACAAATCTGTATAATGACAGGTATTACACAGGTATTTCAAAAAGGAGGTCAAATATGAGGACATTGGTGACGTCCTCATTTCTCAAAAAGCTTTTAATCCCACAGAATGAGATTTTCAGAGAGTAAAGCTGTACACAGTCTCCAGTGATGGTTGGGTTCAGGGGTAGGGTGGGGTGAGGGCAATACAATATGCGGTTTGAACAGTATAAAATTAATGCAACCTCATGTAATGTACCCACTTTTCACAATTTGGGTGTGTGTGTGTATGTGTGTGTATACATACAGTGTATTTTAGCTTACCTGTAATATTTCATAGGGCCCAAATATGCATGTCATACGTGTCAGTTTAATGTTTCCTTCAATTAGGGATGATTTTGATAGTGAAAAATTATTATAACTATTAAAACTAAAACTAGAAAACTAAATTGAAAAAGAGAATAAAATCAAATATGCTAATGCTGCTTTATATAAACAAATCTGAACATTATCAGAACACAAAGTTTATCCACAATAAATGCAGAGTTTCTGCAAGTTTCATCGAGTCAAATGTAAGACATTTTAAGACTCTTTTAAGAGCATTAAGAATGAAATTTTCTCTCAAATTTATTCTCAAATGCGGAAGTGCGCCTGTTTTCGCGATTGTCTTAGAACTTCCGTTTCAGTCGCCTATGGGAGAAATGACAAGGAATAATAAACGGCAAAAAACGGTCAAACTACTTGCTCTACAAACAAATGTTTGCATGACTATACAGACCAAGTAGAATAATACAACAAGGAAATATCAGTTTGCAACATCAAACAACGAAACGAGCCGTTTTTAATGTCTAAAAATGAATGGAAGTGAATGAGACCGGAAGTCTTGTGCCAAAAAGATTCAAATGGCAGCGCCCGCTCGTCTGCGGAGAATAAGGTCAATACAGGGTTAAACATTAAGGATTTTTTTTCCAACGGCCTGGTATTAGCACGAGGAATCATAACTGTTTCCATGATTAGGGAATTTAATGGGGACTGTTGTAGAAAAGTATCTTTGCAATAACTTTTTTTTTTTTAATATATAAAATAGGGTGTTATTAAGATGTATTGGTGGTGAGTCTATGGATGTCGGCCCGATTGAGTAGCTTTATTTTGACAAAGCTAAACTAAGACCTGTTTAAAATGTTTTACATTGTGGCGGGGGAAGTATCGAACACGTCCTATTTTTTCTGAGAAAAATATTTCTAAAGGAGCTGTTGACATGGAATTGAACCAGATTTTGGTAAAAACCTGAACAACCAAAACATAAAAATAAAACAAAACCAAACCAAAAAATCTTTTAAAAAAAAATAGTCTTGTTTATCAAATCTAAGCTTTATTTAGTTTTTTCTATTAGATTTAAGTCAGGTGATTGGCTGGGCCATTCTACAGCTAGGTTTACTTTCTCTCAAAGCATTTGAGTCTCCTTGGCTGTGTTTTGGATCATTGTCTTGCTGTAATGTCCACCCTGGTTTCATCATCATCATCATCATCATCATCATCATCCTGCTAATGTAGAAGTTGGACTAAAGCAGCTAATATTCATTTACAATGACGAAGGGCTGAGGATTGCTGAAGAACCGAGAGATTTCAGCTGCTATCTGGACTTTCACTGCCTTTCTACACCTTCCTTCCTTTATGTGTTCAATACTTTTTCCTGTGTCATTTTATTTGATTACACAAGACTTCATTTGTAAAATATATATGTATGTTTTTAGTTATCAAAATTCAACAGCACCTTTAAAAACAAGTTTCAAATTTCTAAAATTGTGACATGTGGAATACTTATTTTCCCCCCTGTAAGAGCTTCACCACAATATTTCAGTCAATTTAACACTTTTAAAAGGCCTAAAATTTCATTTTTGAAATGCAAGACATTTTAAGACCCAGCGGACACCCTGTGAATGCTACCTGGTCGTTGTAGCCCATTAGAGCGCGACGTGTGTTTTTGGGGCCCAGGAAGCGGTTGACCAGCATCGTCCAGCCGAGGGAGAAGTGAAAGCCGATGTCCTCCTGGAAGTCGCTGCAGAGTTTGTCACAGTTGAGGTCGTAGCTGAGGGCGAAACACTGTCTGGGCACCATCTTATCCACCTGCTCCCGAATCGTGATAGGCAGCAGTGGCTTCAGACCGTCTGGAACAACAAAAGCATCTTAATAACCTGCTGTTATGGGGTGAGCTGGGAATAAGGTTGGGTATCATTAAAAATGTATCGATTCTGATTTCAATTCCGCTTAACGATTTTCAGTTTCGTACTATGTAAACAATAGTAATTAAAAAGTCTATTCTTAAGCTGCATTTTCACATTATGATAACAAGTGGACTAAACATCATATTAAAAAGTTCCAGATCAATTAAACACGCTTTATGAGTAGGCTACTTTATGCATTAACTAATGAAATTATAAATAACGGATTTTCTTTATTTCTGATCTATTAGGCCTATACACTTTATTCCTTTTTAAAGTTTTTAGCAAGCGGCAACCTCCCGCTCTCCCTCAGGGAAGCCAATAAGGAAATAACTGAAACTGCAATTCATCGAAAATCCGCTAGTCCTGACTCCATAATAGAGCAAATTTCAACTGAGCCCTCTGTTAGAATAGCCAGCTTTACAGCAGAAAAAAAGGTGTTTACAACCTGGTATAAAGATTTTGGTTCATATAGCTAATATTACCCTTCATGACAACTGTGAGGGGGGTGAATTTTTTGTAACTCATCCGTTTACTTTATATTAGGCTACATTAAGTTTGCACAATTAAGGGCGTGGCCACTTGAGTGACAGCGAGGTCTCGCTGGTCGCCGTCACTTCACCTCAGCTGACTCCGGCAGATTAGCCACTGAGACTATACATCATATTTTTGTGTTGTTTTATGTGGCTTCACACAGTCAGTTGCCTTTTGGACTTATTTCCTACAATTATCAAATGATATGGGATGCTATGTGCACTTAATTGTGCTCACAAACCATTCACGTGGCCTCCGTTTCCCAGTTATATACTTATACCAGCTCTATAAATCTATTTGTTTTAATATCATTTATCATTCGTTTTTTTCTTAAGAGCTGTAATGCACTGCAGAATCTGACAGATTGATTAGCTGCAGACTCTAGAACAGTCATCTGAAGCGTTGTCATACAGTGTTATGCTGGATTTCATCAATAGTCCTGCATTTACTAACACAGACTATATCTGAAGTGTTTGGAAGTATTTTGCGTTTTCCTCCTGTAGAAAAACGTCATAAGAACAATGTTTAGTGGCTCAATGTGTTACAACAGTGTTTTTAAAAGTCTAAACACTTTATTGATATAGTATACAGCCAAGCACAAGTGGTCAGAACACAAACGAGTCGCATATAGTAAAGTATTAAGTGTTTTCCCAAAGTAAAGTCTGTCTAAGCCTGGTCCAAGCAAAATGCCAGCAGGTGTCTGTAGCTCCGCTCACTCTCCGCCTCTTTGCCCTTGTTTGGTATCCGGCCATGAGTGCGATGACGCGCAAACAAAATGTCAACGGTTTACCGCGCCTACTTGTGGCTTCTTTTGCATTGTTCAGAAACCTATGGGTGACGTCACGGATACTACGTCCATATGCATATTAAATTATGTGTCTTTGACTAAAAACATACTAAGGATCAGGAAAGAAAAAAAAATCATCTATTTATATAAATTTAATATAATTATAATATTAAAAGCACATTAAAGACTACAAACATGAAATTAAACAATTCTCAAGCTGTGTCTTTTTTTAAAAACACCAGCTGACGGGCGCTGAATGAGAGCTGCTGTTTGTAGAGAATGAAGCAGACCTCATTTGCAATCGAATATGTATTCATTTTTGCAAAATTAAAAGATTAAACATGTCGGGTGACTAAAATACACAACACTTGTTGGTTGCACCATGGATATGCAATGAATTTAGCAGGGTGCATTCTTTTAATCTGATGCTGTGATCCAAATAGGCATGGGATGATAACCGTTTTGAAGGTTTAGCGCGGTTTGGAAAAGTCAAGGTTTTAAAACCACCAACGTTTGCTGTTATACCGCTCCTACAGTGTATACAAGTTTGTTTTTTTAGGGGAGGTTTTACGTGTTTTTATTGACTTTTATGTTTAGTTTGTTAGATGTAACAATATCTCCAGCAGAAAATGACTCTCCATATCAAAAGCTACTTTTCCTAAATATTTTAAATGTTTCTTATAATAAAATATATAAAGTTCAATGAGGAAAAACGCTGTTGCTTTTTACCCAGACATTTAAAAACAACATATTTTTAAAAAGAAATGACAATATTGTGATACAATACTAGATATGTTTGGTGATGTTGGTTGTGAAACCTTGCTTGCAACATATTAAGTTAATTTCAGTTATTACACTTAGCTTTACCATTGTTCTTTTCCAAAGGTAGCCGCACATTTGAGCACTTTCGCAGTGAAAAAAAAAAAATTGCACACGCGAATCGATAAGAGGAATCAAAAACAAAATTTTACGACAAGTATTTGATTATTAAGGATGCAATTTCAGAATCAAAATTTTTTTTTTAATCCAACCCTAGTAAAGAATGAAAGAAATACTGACCGATCATGTCAGTCTGTGTGGTTTGCAGAGCTACGGTTATTGCACTGGAGCATCTCTCCGACATGTTCCTGCCAAGACCTTCCTCTATGTGCCTGTGCAGCTCCTGAAATCAATCATTCCCACAACACAAATTTAATCATGACAAATCAGAGGGCAATTAAATAATGTACCGAATTTTATTTTAGAAAGACATATATTAGAAATTTTAGAATGCGTATTATAACTCACAGCAAGCAAAATTATATGAGACCACAAAAAAATTGGTTATGTTGTTGAGTAAAAGACTTTTTGTTCTATTCTGTAAAGTACCGATGACATTTCTTCCTAATTTAAAATGCTGTCATTAGCATATTAACCACTTAAACTCTGCTGCTATTTGGGGATTTCCGCCTGGATTTTGCCTACCCAAATTTAAAAGCTTCCCAAATCCACATGCAGAGGTGTAAATGCAAAAATTTTTATAATTTTAAAGAAAACCCTTTGAATTTTCATAAAACACTATTGAAAGTGTTTAAATATCTGTATATGTCGTCTGTGTTATAATAAACACCTAAAAAAAGAGGCGCTTTTTGTATTTTTTTTTTTATAAGCTCAAATTTGAAAGTGTACCTTTTAGGTTCTGTGTGGTCTAGCGTGCTGTAATTAATTTTGGTGGTTTCTGCACATATCTGTTATCATAGGAAAAAAGAAAAATGTCTCTACCATAATCTATGCAAAAGTTATTGTATTCCAACTGATGAGAGGTGCTGTACAAGTCACAGAGACCGATCCTTGTTTACATATTTCACTATCCTTTTGTTTGATCAAACATAATTCACTGTGTTTGGACCACATCAGACATATAAAAGGATTACTTATGCACATCACCACAAAAACAGAGGAGAATTGGCCCTGAAGAGCACAGCATAAGGTAAGAGATGACAGCTGTCTGTGCTATCTGGGGCTGCTTATTGATCATGAATGTATTGTTTACATTTCTGCGCCATGGAAACACCACAATTCATCCAACAATTGTTTGGCATATGAATATAATTTAGTAAAAAGAATGCTAGAACTGTATGAGCACCGGCAACAGCTTTCACTTGAGCTATAACTTGTACATGTGTCATATGAAAAAATATGAAAATGAACCAATGTGAAATACCTAGCTCGGGTATCCAAAATACTGTGTATTTAAGTGTAAATAACTTTTATACAGTAGAATAAAAACCAAAGTGATGCATATGTGCATAAAATATAGATTCTACACTTTCAAACGACAGGGGGTCTGGTGCAACGCTAGCCCTTTAAATCTGAAAGCGAAAGTCGATGACGTCACGGACCCGGTACCGGGTCTGCAGAGTTTAAGTGGTTAAGGATAAAATAACAAAATAATGCCACATTTGTCTTGTAATGTGTTAGTTGTGATTTTCAGAACTCTAACTTTTACAGACTTACAGAATAAAACATGTATAACACTGAATTAACATATATTGTAAGTTTAACAAATATAACATTTTCTAGTGGTCTATAGCGGAATATACAAATATAAAATAGACTGGGATGTGGGTTAGTTGCACAATGTGGAGCCTGTGAGACGCAAATAAAAATCCAATCTCCTCAGCATGACTATATTTGGGTGGAGATTCTTTTTAATGACAATAAAAAATTAACACAACGCAGAGAAACGACTGCTACTAAAAAGAAATGATCCCAAAAGAATTAGAGCAGGGGTCACCAAACTTGTTCCTGGAGGGTCGGTGTCCTGCAGATTTTAGCTCCAGCCCTAATCAAACACACCTGAACAAGCTAATCAAGGTTTTACAAGGTATACTTGAAACACCCAGGCAGGTGTGTAGAAGCAAGTTGGAGCTAAACCCTGCAGGGACACAAATGGCCCTCCAGGATCGAGATTGGTGACCCCTGAATTAGAGTAACCACGGACTTTAGCATCAACAGGGAAAGAATAAAAGGAAATTAGTAAACTGAGGCATGCAGCAACATAGTGAGGATGTTCTCTCCTCACTAGGAGAGAATTTAAGAATCTCTCCTAAGAGAGATTGTTTAAGATTTTTTTAGGATGTTCGGACACCCTGTATATAAAACTGAAAGTGACAAGCAACAAAGACTTGCTCTTCAGCCACAAATAAGATCAAATCTTTGGGCTGCTGGGGAAATTCCGTAATACACATGCTGACGCAGTACATTAAACAGCGATACATAAAGGAGTGTTCTCATCAACAGAAGAAAACTCACGTTCTTGTAGACTTTGAGCACGACTGGTGAAGGATGGAAGTCCATGTGAAAGTCATCCACCAGTACCGCCAGCCTGCGGATCTCCTCTGCCATAGCATTGGAAACCTACACAACCAGAAGCCAACTTTACATTTTACAAAATGTGAACATTTAGCATACATTTCATTCCATAGATATCAACCATCCCGAATGTAAACAGATTTTATCTTCTAACGTTTCCTAAAAACAAAAAGATTGAATCACCTGTTTCTCCACCTCCTCTGTGATCTTCTTGATTTTGCTCTTGCAGTCGAGAGTGAGCAGATCCAGCTGTTTATCAATGAACTCCAGCCTGTCCTCCCTCTCCTCCTTCATCTCCAAGCAATGAATCCTAAAACGAACAAGCAAAATTAATCATCATACTGCATATTCATTTCAGTCAGAGCAGTGTTTAAAATTATTGTATGACAACTTCTTTACCAAAATGACTACGACTAGAGAATAAATAAAAAAAACATTATTTTGAAGAAAAAATAAGATGATGAATTCAGCCATTCTCGCTACCAATAACATTAAAATAATCAAGACATATTTCCATATTGTTCTGCCACTACATGATCAAAACAAAAAACGGGTTTTGATCATATTAACTACCGTTGAACTTTTTTTTTTATTTTTATAAAATTTAGAAATAATTTATAAAGCATTATGACACAGAAGACACTGAATTGAGTTGGCCAAAATATAGCCCTGTTGGACATTCAATTATTACTCTCAAAGTTGTTGTATTTATGTATTTGTATTAGGCATGGGCCGGTAAAAGATTCTGACAGTATGATAACCTTTGATAAAAATTTCATGGTATTACAGTTTTGTGCTCACTGCTCTAAAATATACTCTTTTTAAAGGGCCATGACACCCCCCACTTTCAGTTAAAGTCTACTTCAGAATTTTTTCAAAAGATGCATGATTAATGGGCGTGGAGCTCCGCGAGCATCGGGCAGGAGTGGGCGTGGCCAGCAGGGGAGAATGTGAGCGAACGAAGCTAGCTCACAAAATGAGACAAACCGTGAGGAGACGCATGAGTTTATAGTTTACAAAGTTAAAATGCAAAGAAATGATCAGTGATTTAATGCCCTGCTACATTTGTTATTCGTAATTTCATATAAACATAACCACAATTTATATCATTATAAAGATAGGTGTGTTCATGTAAACGCTATAAATGAGGACTTCTCCCTCAATCCCCGTATCCAGCAGACTCAGTGCAGCAGTTCTCCTGACCTGTCTATTTTAACCATTAGCCCTGCTGGTAATCTGGAGGATTTAGGCAAACACAGCTGCACAGTGATGTGTCTGAATGTGAACGAACTCCTGATAAAAGACAGCGTCCGCCATTCTCTAATTCTCGTGCTGCTCTCCCGACAAAACTGCTAGCAGCACACACACAGCTTTGCTTTATGATTGGCCCTGACAAGATCGCAGGGGAAAACATGCAACAAACCCCGTGGATCATGAAAACAAACGCATACGAGCCTTCATGAACGGCTAAATACTGTGTGCCCGTGCCGTGTCTCACAGCTCGGGCTTGACTCTGGCAGGTCTCATGAATAATTAAGCAGCCGGCTCTTCTCATAGGATAAGAAAACTCCGCTATGAATATTAATGAGAAAACGACACGTCATCATTGCACTTGCAGTTCTGCGCTACGTCGCCGATTTTGATCCCGCCCCAAAAATCATTTTAAATCCGGAAGCTGAAATTAGCTGACAAAAGATCAAAATTATCCAGTTTTCCCCACAATTAAAGCTGACATGTGCTAACATTGTCTTAACTGATGCTCAACACACAGACATCTGTTAATATATAAAATAAAGTTCTCCAGGGTGTCCTGAACCTTTAAATGTCTGGGTAAAAAAGAATAACTTTTTTCCCATTTGAGCACAATATATTCTATTTTTTGAAAGACTTACAATATTTAGGAGCAGTAAACACATCAGGCTAATTAACTCAAATGAATCATTAGCTTCTGCTGTTTTCATTTGTTTCAAAAACAGATTTCTTTACAAATAAAACGGCATCTTTGGATATTTTTTGCTGGAGATACTGTTGTCCTAAAAACAAAACAAAAAATGTAAATAAAAAATCTTACTCATACCTTAGGAACGGTATAACAGAAAATTTTGGCGGTATTAAAACCTTGACTTTTCCAAACCGCAATATAGCTTAAAAACGGTTATATTCCTAATAGCTAATTTCAGTGTAAGAGTTTAACGTGATGGATTTTTATTGCTGGCGTCTTTAAACCACTCACCTCTGCTCTTGAGCTGCGATGTGCACAGAATCCATTATCAGACGCAGAGCTTCAGAAATCTGTTTAGCTCTCGTCGTGTGCTGCTCAAACTTCGTCTTCACTGCTGACTGCGAGATACACTCCTGGAATAACAGTAAAGTACAGTAGATGACAGTCAGACAGACTTTTAAACCAAACATACTTTCGAACACAACAACACTCACCTCAAAACGCCTTTCAAAGTTCTGAAACTCAAACATTCTGGCTTGAAAACCTTCAGCTAATGCACCACCTGAAAACCAAAAAACGGATTAAAAAGGAGCTTGATGTTTCATTCTCATGGCCAAGCTTTAGCCTCAATTATTAATAAATACTATTACCTTAATACATTCATTATTTTGGCAGTACATTGCTGTCATTCACAACCTTAATGTATTTTTGCCTTTATTCAATTTAAACTGTTACTTTTATATTAATTAATTTATTTATTTTTAATTAAAATTTATAATTAGTGCTGTGCAAAACTTAATTGTGATTCAATCGCATTCATAATAAAAGTTTGCATTGACATAATTTATGCGTTTACTGCTTATATTTATTATGTATATCTAAAGACATAGATGCATACACAAAAAATAAAAGTTTTTTTTTCTGCAGGTAATCTTCTGCATTTTTTTTTTACAGAATTTTCCAGTTTTTCATTATACCGTGAAATATCTGTTGTTTTACACATATGTTCTGTAATAAAAAAATGTACAAAAATCTTTACTCACATTAAATTTACAGTTATTGCTTATAATTTGGTATTACGTCATTTTTCTGCTTTTTAATGTAAATTTCTTGTATTTTTAGAGAGTAACCCGTAATTTTAGGTTAATATTTACAGATTATTCCTGTAAAAATCAGGAAACAAAAAGTCAGTCAAATTGTTTTTAGTAAAGATAGTGAACATTTGAAGATTAACATGAGGTAATGAAGTGAAATGATAGCCTATTGATTGTAGGCAGCATATAATGCATGCACTGTAAACTGGGAAATGTTTATTTTACTACTCTAACAATGTTGCTATGCGAATTGTGACGATCACCAGTGATCTAGTGGCTGCGAATTGCTGAAAAACTACACACGTTACTTTAACGAACTACAACTCCCAGCATGCACCTCGCACACACGTGTTCCTAATTCTAAGCGATTACACACAAAGTGAGAAGGTCGTGTCTGAGTCTTAAACTGTTTAGTGAGCATTACGACGCAGTTTCCCTTACCTTGCCATGTTTGACCCCTTTACTTTGTTATTTTGTTTGCTGCCTTTACGCTTGGGATTATCTGCATGCACCTGTTTGTTCCTGTTTCAACCTTTAATTGCAAGATTATTCTGTTAATAAACTGCTATTTAATCCTCAACTTTGTTGTGCAGGTGTCCTCACCTTTTTTCCAGTTTTAAAAAAGGATATTTGGGAAATTTTGGGATATTTAGAGATTTCATGCATAATTACATAAATTAATCTGTATAATTGCATTAATACCATGCATACAGTAATTTCCAGACACGGTTGCTTCAAGCAAGGAAACAGGAGCGCGAACGTGCTTTAAACAGTCGCGCGCATCACATCAGCTGTTTGCGCGACTGATCATCCTCTCATTCGGTATCCACCTGCTTTCTATTGCTCGTGCGAAAGCAATTATTTCTGTTATCCCATTTGCACGCATATTGGGTCATCCTTATTGTCGAATTCTGCTTTTAAGAAAACCACAATTAAAAAAATATTTTCAACCTGCCAAAGTGGCTAGTGGGAGTGACTTTCTAACCCGCCAAAGCTGAAATCTACCCGCAATTGGCAAGTGTTAAGCCCTGGTGACATTCATTCTGCAACAATATTAAAAAATAATAATAATAATTTTAAACAATTAAATAGACAATTAAATGAACAAAATAAAACAATTAAAAATACATAACATCTTAGCATTTAAACATCATTTGAGACTAAATCTACCTGCTTCAGGCATTCCCTGGGCCTTCTGTACACGCGCCTGAAGAACTTCTTTAGCAGAGACAAAGAAGATTCGATCCCCGGCATGAGAGCGATCCACCACCCGCAGCTCATCCACTAAAAAACTAGTGCAGCGGTCCATGTGCTGCCGCCTCACCTGACAAAACATCATAAGAGAGCAAAAACTCCATATCATCTAAAAGGTTCAACTAGTTTGCTTTAAAGTTATGCTTCCACTATTCGTTTTTGCAGATTCAAATGCATCTTTAAGGTGTTGTGTGTGGTGTCATGTGATTCCTCACCTCTTCCATGTACTCTGGCTCATTGGCCGATGCGTCCCAGCGGTTGTTCAGGATGAAGATATTAGGGCTGGAGAGGCGTTCGTTTACTTTGTGAAAAAAAGATTTTTCCTTTAAAAGAGGAGAATCATGTTTTAATACGTTGACTGACACCAGTAAAGTCACATGATGATAACGCGTTTTAAAATTTGTAACAACCTCAACAGTCCCATGAAGTGCATTGAAATGTGCATTGTTTATTCTAAGTTTGAAGTAATCTCAACTGAAAAATGAACAGCTCCTCCCCTTTTAAAAAAACAGCCAATAGTGTTTTGTTTAATCCCAGCTTTGCCTCGGTTGAGCTCAAGTGCATCAAATGTAAAGCATCTTGAAGGGGGCGGGGCATGTCAGATACGAGAGAGCAGTTGATTGGTCAAGACTTGATGAGAAACTAAAGTTTGAGGTTTGGATGTTTATATCAGTTTATATTGTCTAAACTTTATTTTTGTTACTGTTTTGGAGTGCACTAGCTATTTTTTATCCTAAAAATGAATATCTAAAAAACTTAATTTCACAGGACCTTTAAAAGGGGAAATGAACACTCAAGTTTACCTTATTTTGTTCATTGGATTCCACTTTAATAAAAATATATAAACAAACTCGATTAATGTAATTATTTAGAAGTAAACAGCATGTTTTACTATAGCTTTTAGACCTAGGGTGCCACCATCTTGGAATTTCACTGAGTCTGATGTCACAAGGTTGGTTCCATTCCCTCGGCTGAACAGATACAATAGAAGTAATAGACTAAAAACTAAAGCCTAATTTAACCTAATGAGTGAATTTGTGGATATGGAGCTGGTGCAAATACAAGCATCAGATTTGTCTCACAATTACAATTTGCACCGTGTAAGCCTGCCTTTACAAGGACAAACACTTAACAAGACAAATTATTATAAATGCAGATTAAATGAGTGTATATACTATTGCAGTTCATCGGTGTCCACAATGATGTAATATACAAAACGCTGTAAAACGCTATAAAAAAGCTTCTGCTCCCACATTTCATAAGTGTTTATCACAGAATAAAGAGCTAACTCACTGTTTGCATTAAAGTGGACTCTGAATTGGCCACCAGCACAAAAACGTCAGCATCGAGGCAGAATTTGTCGATCCAGCTGTCCAGCTCTGTTGTGACATCAATACCAGGGCTGGATGAAGAAAAGATATGCAAGTTTTAGGCTGAAAGAGAATACTAATAAAATTTTGATGCAGTAAATTGATCTTATAATGCAGTAGACTTACAATGCAGTTGTACGTTAACCTTTACATTAAAATTAAAACGTGAATATAAATACACACAGATTTTCCAAATATTAAAATAAATAAAATATGCAAACAAATGCAATTACAAAAGAATTACACTGTTTGATTCGATGTTAAATGACAAGCAATCCTTCCTAATAATAAAGTATTTCAGCTTGCCTCCAACGTTACAGCCAGGCAACGCAAGTGTGTGTGTGTGTGTGTGTGTGTGTGTGTGTGTTTACCTGTCCACAAGTACCAGGTCATCACGCAGCAGCGCACACTTTGCTTTGGGCCACATGACACACACCAGGCTGCCAGCATCCAAATCCTCATCCTGATGTAAAGCATGTGCCAACTGGTTCACCGTCTGCCAAAACACACACACACGTATTAGCATTACCACAGTTTTAATCAGATTAAGTACCTGGAATTAAAGCAGTCCTCTCGTGGAAAACGTGATTTTAATTGATCTTTTCAAATAAACAAATGTAATGTGTAGAAGTCACATGCAAAGAAGTTCGCCAAAAACAGAGATCAGACTCTCCTTGAGCTATTAGGAGTGTCTAAATACGTATTTTGTGACAGTTTTTTGTTACACAGGAAGAGTAATACATTCCCTACTATAGGTCCCTGTAACCTACAACGGTTACACTGTTAAAATATAATTTTATAGTCAAAACAAACAACACCAAATCAGAAAATGTATGAAAAACAGGCACTGTATGAAAAACACAAATAAAAAGTACTGATTTTTAAGTTTACTTTGAATTGTATTTAATTGCAGACAATACAACAAACATTATTTAATGTGTTCCTCATGATTTTTATAATTTTTTTTCCTCAAAATGAACACGTATTACAATTTTGGTTCTTGCAACACAATAAAAAAAGATGGAACAGTAAAGCTTTTAACACTTTGTAATGTTGCCATTCCTTTTTGCAACACTTAAACGACGTTTAGCGACTGAAGACGCCAAGCGAAGAAGTGCTTCAGGTGTAATTCTGTCCTATACTTCCCGCAAACAAGTCTTAAGGTGGGCAACAGTACGGGGTATTTGTTGTCGCATTTTGGGCTTAAAAATGTGTCACACATTCTCTACTAGAGAAAGGTCAGGACTGCAGGCAGGCCAGTCAAGTACCTGCAGTCAAGTCAAGTACAAGTGGTTTTGAAAGGTCTCGTTGAAAAATGCATGTATCACGTTTTATTCAAGAACATTTAAGCTGGTTTCAGTCCTCAGTTTTTTCATTTTACTTAAAATGTATATTTTTAAACTTTGTTAATTAAACTTCATTTTGTTAACCTATTATTTTTATGCAACTGTCGAGTTGCTTTGCGAAGTTGCTATATTCATTTGCTATGAGAAGAACAGAAAATAATTTGTGGCATGCTGATTTATCTGAAATTGTGAATATAGGTCTTTATACTACCATCAGTACTATATAGTACCTGCAGTCAAGGCAAGTACAAATGGTTTTGCAAGTTCTTGTTGAAATATGCATGGCATATAAAAGATAGCAATATATTGTGCTCCAAAATCTCTATGTACTTTTCAGCATTAATGGTGCAAAACCGAAAACCCTCAGCTCACCTTTGCTCCTAAAGGACTAGAAATTTCTTGGATGCTGCTTTTGTACCAAATCATAATTACAATCACCTGTTGAAATCACCCGTTTCAAAATCACATTACTTTTAACCAGCTGACCTGATTACTAGTCCTAAATTGCTCCTTTTTCCAATTTTTTTGGAAGCGTTGCAGGTCTGATCGACAGTCAGAAATGTTTAGTGTTCATATTGTCTGCAATGAAACACAAGTCAAAGTAAATTTAGAAATCACTACTTTCTTTTTTATTTGCGCTTTTCATACTCTCCCAACTTTTTTTGAGGGTTTAAAATCAATCATGAAAAATGACATATAATTTGAAAGCTTACAATTCTAGTTTCCATATCTAGTGCCATATTATCATAATTTGTTTTGTTTACAAGGTTCTAGTTTAATGTATCATCATTATTGACACCTTACAGATGTTGATCTACCTTTACCACTGCACACACTTTGTACCATTTTATTTATCAAGTTTAAGAGTCTCTTTAACGCTTATGTTTATTTTATTATAAAGAGATCAGATGTTTTGTTTCAATATTTTTGTTTTTGACTATTACATTTATTTGCCTGAGTAATATTGTTAAACTAAAACAAATTGGTTGATTAAATGAAAAATCCTAATATTCCTAAATAGATTATTTAAAAAAATATTCAATAATTATTGATACCTAATGACATGAAACATGAAACTGTGATCATATTTTTACAATATCGCCCAGCCCTATGTTTTGTATTATTTTGATCTTCTTTTTTGCCCCCTATACAGTACATTTTTCATTTTGGGTATGAATAGCTGACCAGTTTTGTAACAATCAGTGGAAGTGACATCACTTCCTGTAAGTGTTTGTACTTGCACACCTTATTGGAAAACTAATTCCACTTTATGAACCAATGGAGAAGAAAAATGCAGGGTTCAAAGTAAAAATAAAATCTATTATTTAGCCTGCAAAAAAACTAAAATGAAGCTCACCATAGACTCAACTTAAGACGACACCAGACTAATACCATATTAAACCGGACTTAAAGCATATAATTAAATTAAAAATAGGATTTTATTGCATTCCGTTGCTAAAAAATTGTGGGCTACAAATTGGTAGAGGTGTAATGTTCTCCATGTAAAGAGCTGCGCAATCATCTGGTGCAAGAGTAAACCAGAGAGTAAAAGATACAAAGCAATAAAGACTTGGCAGAGGGAACCGTATAACCTTTGGCCCACTCTTGGGGATGGTGTGCATTTGTTTATGTCATCATCGTGTGTACATGCAGTCAGGCAGGACGGAAATGGCCTCCATCACACAGAGGCAATGGGGAAAGCATTAAAAGGACCGTCCCCCACATCCTGGAGAGCACACAAATACTCAAAGCATCTTGAATTCTGCTAGGTTATATGATTTCAGTAGGTTATATTTAACTGTTGACTATTGTAAAATGAAAGTGTTTATCAATATCAAGTTCAGATCTAAAGCTCAGACAAGCCGTTTTGTTTAATCGTAGTGGTATAATGGATCACAAATCTTAGGGTTCGCATCACATTGTGGTTTTTTTAAGTCAGGGATCAAACCATTTTTTGGATCAGCCAAAATAGGAAGGAGACAAATGAAATTTGCTTTCCATTTATAAAAAAAAAAATAAAAAAAAACAGTACTGCAGGAAATGTCTGGTTTTAACAAACAGAACTTAGAAGCTGTAATTTCTTTAAAAAAATAAAATTAAGAAATACTCAGCTGAATACCAATACATTGTAAAAAAAAAAATAAATAAGTACTGTGAAAAGTTCATTATTACTACTATTTTTGCTGATAATGGTAAATGTAGAAATCTAACATAATAATTGGTAGAACCCATATTTATTTTTAGTCTCATTTTCTATAAATGATTCAGTTATTCACTTATAAATCTTCATGTTTCATTGCTAGAAGGATTAATTTTGAAGAATTATTCAGTGGCATATTTTTGATGGCTGGTTGTCGCCACCTATTGGTTAAATAATGTAATTGCTGCCTACAACTTTAATTTTGGGACGTCAAGTTGAACGCATACGATGGTGATTTTAATCTTTACCATAAACATCAGTGGTTTAACTAAACTATAAACTGTTATCCTAGTATTTGTGTGTTATTTTACTTCATAACTTCATCAAAAAGACTGAAAACTAATTCTCTTTCTTCATTCTTGCCTTTTAAAGGATTAATAAACATATGCAAATCACCCTCATTTATCATTTATGTTGCGTGGGTGTTGAGAGCATGATCTTTTAATGATTAATCGTGCAGCTTACACTGAATGCATTAATGCAGGCTAAACAAGTAGTGACAGAAACACCTTTAATAACTTAAGAATCCATCACATCCCAAATAACCTACCACAACTTCTTCAGTCATCATTATATTTTACTGGAAAGTGTGCATATATATATACATATACATATCAATATATATATACATATACATATCAATATATATATATATACATATACATATCAATATATATATATATACATATACATATCAATATATATATATATATATACATATCAATATATATATATATACATATATATATATATATATATATATATATATATATATATATACACACACACACACACACATGCGCGTGTGCGTGCGTGTGTGTGTGTGTGTGTGCGTATATATATATATATATATATATATATATATATATATATATATACACACATATCAATATATATATATACATAATATATATATATATATATATACACACACAGACACACACACACACACACACATGCGCGTGTGCGTGTGTGTATATATATATATATATATATATATATATATATATATATATATATATATATATATATATATATATATATATATATTATTATTATTATTATTACTATTAGCCTAATCCGCAGGTCATGTCTGTTCCGAACCGTGGGTTGTGATTTGTAGGAATCACGGATCAGCTGTCATCAGTTACACCACAATTTTTGCAACTTTTAGTAACTTGTAGGGGTGGGACAGTTCACAAAATTGTCAGCTGGGTTTGTATCATGGTTCTGTAGACACAATTTCTGGTTTGATTTGGTTTACATAAAAAAGCCCAATTGTAAAACATAGAAATATTATACCTAATAATAATAATCTACAGTTTACAGTACTTAAAAAAAGTTATTCTTACATTACGTTCATATGCATTCAGCTTATAAATGGGACACAATTACATAAATTTACGGTTTTACAAAACAGAAGCCTGTTTAAGTGTGCATTTTTTTCCTGTAAATCCTAATATTCAAATAAAATGGATGAAAACATGTACTTTAAGCTCCTGACATTTTTCAATCTATAATGGTGCAAATGTACGAGCCGATGTTTGTTTCTTGACTTTTACTCCATGAGGCTGCATCAATAAATGTCACGCTCATTTCAAACTCGCAGTTAGAAGCATTTTGATTCAAGCATTAATACAAATAAACCTCATCTCATATTTTTTCGCGCATACCTGCAGATAAACTAACAAGTAAACTGACATGCTCATTCCCAGCATTCCTTTACAGTAGATGACATGCTTTTAAGTGTAGCGTGAACATGTTCTTTCAGCCCTGTAAGCAATCAGTGCAGAGAAAAGGTCATGAGACGAGTCTAAATGACAAAAACGTGCAACCGTGTGACAGCTGGCAGAAAAAAAGACCCTGACTCATGTGAGTAATTATAGATCGGATCTTCCGTACAGTCAGCCAAAAGCCAGAGATCTTCATTTAGCACAGGCATTAGATAACACACCTTCCTGCCTTATTGCATGTCACAGAAGTCAATGTAAAATGCTCAATGTTCACCAATTTAATATAGCACTGTATGATCTGTTAGATTTGACTGTATTGGGGTCAAGAGTGACTGGGGGGCTTGCGAATGCATTAGATTGTTGCAATAGAAAATACATAAGCTTGACCACAGTTCTTGTGGGGAATAGAATGTATTGAAGTAGTTTATGTCCGTTTGTCATCCTTCAAGTATCTTAATCCCAAAATTCTGTTAGTTGGACAGTAATTAATACCAGCCACAAACATTTAGAGTATTCTCGGCAGAAAAAAAAGAAACTCATCGAGGTTTAAAAGCACCTAAGGGCAAATAAACAATAAGCAAGTTTTATTTTGAACAATCTATTTGAGGGTGTATCTTAGTATATGGCTATACTGTGAGGCTAAAACACTGTTGTTTCCTCGTTCTCATGTCAATTACGCAAGGGTAAAACCTCTGTCACAAACAGCCCAATTAGGACACAATACAGACTGTTGCAGTGCTCACAGGATTATAATTAGCATCCTCTCAACATTTGCATGTACTTTAGGTCACAATCCACGTCAGTTGGAACTGATGAGCAGCTGAGGCCCCGTTTACACTAGTGCGTTTTAGTTTGAAAACGACGTTTTAGATCAAAAACGATCCGACTAGCGTTTCACCCAGCGTCTCTAAACATATCTCCGTCCACACAATGCCACCAAAAACGTTTATCACGTGACCATTCTAGCGAATATATACGGCTGCTGTAGTAAAAAAGGCAGACTTTAACTGCACAATGACGCCTAAAACAGACAATAGTGCAAACAAAGCTCCCATTTCAGTGTCCATGTTGTTGTTTACAGTGAAGGCTGGTCTGTTGTCTTCCGGTAGCGTTAAAGCCATGTGTTATAGTCATGTGATAGGGGCTTGACGAATAAGGGAAGGATACGCAATGACACAAAAGCCCCAATCAGCTAGCGAATCTCGGCAGCCCCGCCTCTGTTTTCAGATGTCTCCGTTTTCCCTCATCCACACTGAGACAGAGCAGCAGCGTTTTAGAATGAAAACGGCCTCTCAAGCGTTTCCAAAACACTCCGTTTTTGGCGCTCGAAAACTCTGGAAAACTAAAAACTAAAACACATTAGTGTAAACGGGGCCTAAGTCATCAGAAGATAGACATCCAAAACATAGACTGATGTATTGCACTTGGGAACATTAATATGCATGCATGGCTTTTCGATTGGCCACAACATTCCCTAGTGAGAGTACAACAATGATCATTTTCCTCACAAATTTTTAAGTTTTAAACTTGGCATGCATGTGGGTCTCATGATTTTGAAAGCAGGAGATTCAGATGTTTTTTCTATACGTTAGTAAGCAACGACTCTACCAGCGTTTGGTAGAAATCCACAGATTTCTAGACCATCTTTGAGTCATTATTATGTTTTATTATTATTAGATATTAGCCCATCATTATTTATTTAGTTGTGTAAATGTGTGTAAATTTATATTCATTCAGTTTAATTAGTTTCAGTAATATTATAAACTAATACAATACAGTTAGCAAAGTATTGTCTTTTAATAGATATACTATATAAGAGACTTGCTTTGTTTACCTATTTAGTGGATCTAATTGGTTTTCAATCATGGTAATACTAAAATCATTCCACAAATCTTTTACAAAATTCTGCACAGAAATAGTAAAAAATGTATGCAGATTCTGTCTGGCCCTAGCCATAATATACGTATATTAATATTTTTTACTAAGTCATCATTTCTTTTGTGAAATTTGCTGCATTTGTAATGAGGAATGTAGAGTTTAAGCATTGTGTCTTGTCACTCAGCTCTTGCTATCATTATTCTGAAGAGAAAGAACAGCAATACACTTCAACTACAATTCAACATCATCAGTTTATGCAGAGATTGATTTTAATTCCTGGCTGAATTTACATTTATATTACAACTTCAAAATACAATAAGTCTCTTTTGTCAAGTTTAATTATAATTAAACCTATATTTCATCCACAACTACGCTCGGGAGCAAAATTACTCTTTACTCTGGTGATATACTGTGCTCAGAAATCTAGCTTTTGAATATATATATATATATATATATATATATATATATATATATATATATATATATATATATATATATATATATATATATATAAGGGGTGTCAAAAGGCATTGAAATTTATGCTCAATTTCGATTATTGAATCAAAAAATAGAATCGTCGATGCTGCCACGCCCCCATGTCACGTCAGCTTGGCTTGCCAAGCGGGAAAAAACAGGCTTGTTGAAGTGCTTGTTGAACTGCAGATACAGGAGACCCGTCGACAGAACTTAAACCCTCTCCTCTTTCAATGAAGTCGCCGGTGTGTAAGCATTTTGGATTTCCAGTGAGTTATGTTGACAACGTTCGTGTTGTAGACAAAAAAAAAAACACAGTTTTGCAAGCTCTGCTATGTGCGTATTAGGGTTCGTCCGATAGACAACACCGGCATCGCGATCCTCCGCCCGCCCCCATTGCAAATCCGCTCGCGAAAAGTACACACTCAGGCCCTGTTTACACTGTCTTTGTTTTTAAATGGCATTTTAGAAGGACAGTGATTTGACATCCACAGTGGCGTGTAGCATTTCTGAGCAGCCCTCCTTCCTCACTACCTCTGACACACACACACACACAGAAGCACACACACAGCCATGGGCTCGAGACAGCAGGTCCAGGCAGTCAGAGGATCAGTAGACTGCTTCAATCTTTCACTCACTTGTACTTAGTCATTTTAGCTCACACAGATACTGTTGGCTGGTTCCTGTTGGTTGTGCGTCTTTTTTACCGACGCCATTATAACGACACAGATCACTGCCTATTCATATATATGCCTATATATATATATGTATAAGATTAGTCAGTACTAAAACTAAATCTGGAGCTTATCTAACAAAATAACTTACGATAACAGTCCAAAAACTAGTTCATCCAAATTTATGCGATAGAAAAATATTAAATACAATTTTTTAAAAGAGAAAAAATCATGAGAAGCAAAAAATTGTTTTGATTTTGTAGGTTGTATATAAATTTTATGCAATATTTAGCCTGAATTTAATTGAATCATCTTTCAATTTCTAAATATTTTTGGTGACTAAAATATTATTTTAATAAATATATCTGTTCAAATGCCCCAAATCAATTTCCTATATTTACTGAGAAATGGATAAAAATATTCATTTTCAAAATGGGGTGTACTCAATTATGCTGAGCACTATATATAGCTCACTCACACCATGTAGGCAAAATAAACCTCCACCACTTAAGTAAAAATGATTTAACTAGACATCTACTCTGTTTGTTGAAACTTTTTGACAAATGAAGTATGATTATTTTGCACCTGTTTATTTCAGTGTACATCATGATGTGCGTGTGTATATGTGCGAGTGAGAGAGTTAAAGTGGGAGCAGGTATAGCTGTGCTTCAGAGCAGAGCTCATTAATATTCATGACTGTTCCAAATATGGTCAATAAGGACCCTCAGATACTAGAAGTATTTTATGGGGCATTAAATTATCATATAAAACCGTTTCTGTTTTCTTACCTAAGCCCCAAACCTATTATGTAGATATAAGAGAACAATTTACTTGTTAAAACAAAGCAGTATTTACGGCACCTTTAAATTTTGAGAATCAGAGATTAGTCAGGGATTAATCACGATTAATCAGAGAAAGCACAGTATGTACATTTAATCAGAATATGGTTTCAGCTTAGTCAACTTTTTTCCTGCCAATACATGGCTAAAATCTTGGTTTCTGTTCCTAAAAAAATTTAAGAGCACAAGTGTAGCTCTACAGGGAGAGGATGATAGGATCACACACCCTCATTAACACCTACAGTGCAAAGCTCATTTGTGGTTGCTATGGAGAGACGCACTGTGTTACGCAAGAGATCCAGTTTCCATTCCCGATCCCAGAGCATTGGTCTAATCTGACTCAACATGTCAAACACACCCAAAGACTCAAACAAGAGGGATCTGCTTTCATAATCACTTTGGAATGACATTCGAACATATAATAGTAAACTTGTACCTTAACACTCTTCCTTTCGTCCGACCCTTCAGTGAGCAGGAAAGACTCATTGCCATCAGTGCCTTCCACTCGCAGGAAGCAGTTGGTGGTGTGTCCGATTCCAGACGGCAACACTTTATCCCAAAGCATGGCATTAATGACGGAGCTCTTTCCGTTACTGGTCCTATAAATGCAAACGATGCAACTTATGAACTCAAATTATGCTTTAGTTTAGTTTCCTTTTGGGTGTGCTTTCCACTCAGGCCTTCAGACAATTCACGAGATGTTATTTGTAATCAGCATGGTCGATTTGAAGCACTGCACTGGTCCTTTTTGGTAAACCCACACATGCAATAATTAAAAAAACACCCGATCAGTCACCCGGACAGCACCACTCATATCATTCCATACCCGACCCTAGCAGTTTGACACACACCGCGACCCGAACCACACTCATCAAATGTTAATGGTTTCAGCTGACTTTGTTGCAAATTTTAAATCAAACACAGAAGTCTCTCTTGCTTGCGGTGCTTGATGCGAGGAACGGGATGGCAAGAATAGAACTAGCATACGCTGATAAAATATATATATTTTTCAGATACAGCAAAATACACAAGCAATGTCACTTGCTACTATAGTTAACAATATTGGAGCACTCTTGGTTGTCTCTCTCGAAGCTCAACAATATGCTAGAAGGTAAGCTGCCATCAAAGCTTAAGTGTAATGCAGGAAAGAGACCCATGATGAGCTTAAATCTTTATTCAAGTTGTGATTAGAGCATAGAGTTGTGTGCTCACTGTCCATCAGTTGCCACACGATTGCCTACAATGCTGCACACTGATTGACTACTGGACCAACATTCCGCTCGCGCCTGTTTATTACCAACCCAGAACCGGAAATGACATGTGAATAATTATTCCACCCGTTACATCAAATATTAGCTGTTCACCCGCCCGCATGCAGGACTTAGTTTTGTGTCTGTGTGGATTCGTGCGAGTGATTTGAATGGAACAAATGTCCACAAGGTAGTATGAATACTGAATGCATCCATCCATGCTTATTGTTGAGTGTAATTGAAATGGTTGCTCGCTCAGCTGTGCAATGGGAGGAGTAGAACACGGGAAAAGAAGCACACCAGAATCTTTAGTAGGCCCCTATTAAATTGTCCGAATTTTTCATCAATGGTTTTTAACTATATTTTTAATTAATTGAAATTTGTAGGAACCCTTTGAAATAAGCTTAGAAGAAAATCAAATGTAAACCATTTCTTTAAATAATTCATAATAACAATTATTATTTTAACCCACCGCCCCTACTGCACCCAACCCGGTCTGAGCTGGGATTGAACTGATGATTCCTTGCATGGGAGTCAGTTGCTTTAACAAGGAGGCTAAAGACCATGGCCTCTAGCATCTGTCACTAGAGCACATTTTTGAGGTCATAGGAATGAGGTTTACCTGCGTAGCACTTTGCTAGCTGGCCTCCATTACACTCACCCCCCTAAACCTTAATCCCATCCCAGACGAGCCCCCACATATAACCCACAGTTTTAACTGTACCCAACCCAGTCTGAGCTGGAATCGAACCAGCAATTCTTTGCTTTAGAGCCGGTTGCTCTAACGACCATGGCCACTAGCATCTGTTACTAGAGCACCTTTTTGAGGTCAGAGGAGTGAGGTTTACCTGCATAGCACTTTGCTAGCGGGCCTCCGTTACACCCAACCCCCTAAACTTCACTTCTATCCCGGACAAGCCCCCACATATAACCCACCATTTTTACTGTACCCAACCTGGTCTGGGCTGGGATCGAACCATTGATTCTTTGCATGGAAGCCGGTTGCTCTAACAAGGAGGATAAAGACCATGGTCTTTAGCATCTGTCACTAGAGCACCTTTTGAGGTCAGAGGAGTGAGGTGTACCTGCATAGCACTTTGCTAGCTGGCCTCAGTTACACTCACCCCCCTAAACCTCATTCCCATCCCGGACGAGCCCCCATGTATAACCCACCGATCTTACTGCACCCAACCCGGTCTGAGCTGGGATCGAACTAACGATTCTTTGCATGGGAGGCGGTTGCTCTAACAAGGAGGCTAAACACCATAGCCTCTAGCTGGCCTCCTTTACACTATTATAAATGATTAAAAATTGTGTACAATTTGCTGAACAATAGAAATACCGTTGAAGTCAGAACAATTAGCCCCCCTGTTTATTTTTTTCCCCAATTAACCGAGAGAAGATTTTTTCTAAACAGAATAGTTTTAATAACTCATCACTAATAACTGATTTATTTTATCTTTACCATGATGACAGTAAATAATATTTAGCTAGATATTTTTCAAGACACTTCTATACAGCTTAAAGTGACATTTAAAGGCTTAACTAGGTTAATTAAATTAACTAGGCAGGTTAAGGTAATTAGGCAAGTTATTGTATAATGATGGTTTGTTCTGTAGACAATCGAGAAAAAAAATATAGCATAAAGGGGCTAATAATTTTGACCTTAAAATGTTTTTTTAATTAAAAACTGCTTTTATTCTAGCAAAAATAAAGCTAATAAGACTTTCTCCAGAAGAAAAAATATTATCAGACGGTGAAAGTGTTTTTCAATTTATTTCAATTTAACCACTTATTTGACTTTTCTTTATGGTTCTGTGCATATATGATTTTAACATGTTTCTCTGACATCTTCTACAGTTTATTATTCACAGGCACTAGTAAACATCACAATTAGGTGTACAGCACTACATTTTATTTATTCCAGTACTTTTAGCTGAGCATAAAAGAAATGAAAAATCTGTCTGTGCAGATAATTTGCTGATGTCAAATGTACCACAGGTGCACAGTGTCCATAGCCTAGAGTCTGCATAAAAACTGAGATAGACTTTATGATTTAGTGCTGATTTTGACATATGTTTGCGTTTATTCTGTGAGGGGCAAAATCTATGCACCGTACCTGCCAAAGAAGACCACTTTCATGTGTCTTCGGGACAGGACTTCACCAATCCCTGCCACTTTGGACAGGTATCCCCGCACCTCCGCCACCTGCTCCTCTGTGGTAACAGGATCCAGCTCTTCATTGCTGTAGGTTTCTGTTAAAGGGAAAACGGGCATTGAATTTCTTCTCACACATACAGCTAATAATGTTTCAATTCATTGTTTAAAGTCTATTCTAGAAGCGCGGAATAACTTAGGAGAAGCCCGACAAAACAAAGGAGCAAATTGTTGCTCCTTTGAACCTGAATCATGAACAAACTGCCATGTTTATCATCGCCTTTTGGACTATTATGAACTCAGAATGATGAAATGACTCTCTAACAGAGGTTACATGTGCTGGTGAAGATTAAAGATACGGATGAGAAGTTTGCTCTGACTGTGGGCTATATGTTGCGTGTTGTTTTTGAACCCAAAAAAGGACTAAATGTGTGCTGTGTGTAGTTTTTCTATAATTTATAACATATATGTTGCATTTATTTATTTATTCTTATATAATTGCAGACGTTACAGTAGGCTATTTCATTATTGATCTGCAGTCATAATCAAATCATGTTTATATTTTTATTTATTTATTTATTTATTTGACATGGACATCACAATTACACTGGACAACCAAATGCATTTGTTTAAGTGTTTTAGCAAACTTGCAAATTTTCAACACCTGTCCACAGGAGGCTTAAAATTGACAAAATAGAAATATAATAAAACATACAAAACATTACAATTCTTTACATAAAATTACTGCAGGCAAAAGCAAAGGCGACATGATCCAACCAACTAACAGTAGACTATTTGTGCAAACACTGCTGTTTTGTTTTTAACCACTTATTAAGAGCACTACTTAAAATATTTAAATTACTTTCTGATTTTAAGCTAATCGGTAAATCATTCCACAGTTTGGCTCCCTTTACAGAGAAGACAGATTGACCAAACGAGGTCTTACACTTTGGCACTAGACAGTCACCGTTAGCAGTTGCCCGTGTAACTCTGTGGGAGGTTTGATGCCGATTGATTAGCTTAGAAAACAGGATTGGAACATGATTATTTAAACATTTAAAAACCAATTTAAGATAACTAAATTGAATTAAACTATCAAAATTAAACAGGTTATGTTTACATAAAACATCACAATGATGCCATCGCATAGGCTTTAAGTCCATAATTTTAACTGCTTGTTTATAGATTGAGTCAATAGGCTTCAATGTAGTTAAAGAGGCTTGTGACCAAGATGTAATGCAATACATCAAGTGAGAAAATATCATATCAATTATAGAAAGTTAGTAATAAATATTTATACAGTATTTATGTGTATAAAGCTTCTCATATGATATATGAACGACCTGTACAGCTTTACTTTGACATTTCCTCGAATGGTCACGAAACACCAAAACACATTTTTTTGAGCTGTTGACAGTCGTATATGTGTCCCACACTGCTAAAAACACTATTAGGACACCTATATTTCACTAAAAAGTGTAAATTGGTTGTTTTTGCGTTATTTCAAGCAAATTCGTACTTCCTGTTTGAAACTAATTTTTGAAGCTGCGTCTCGGTCATGACATAATAGCGTTGTATTCCAGCGTGCAGACTGGACGTCTGTGCCAGAGTGAGTCTTATTACGTCTTACAGTGTGATACATTAATGCATGAGTAAGGCTTGGTTCAAACCAATCAGCGCGCTCTATTGTGCAACTTCAATAATATTCATTAGTGTCACCGTGTTTACACCACAGAGACGCCACGTTGTGTTGGCAAAAAAAGCGTTAAGTGTTGCTTTTATAGTTTGCTGCAGTTAAGTTTCGTTTTCATTTTCTCTCTGTGAGAGCTCATCTGGAGTCACGTGTGGATTAACAGTGTACGCGACGCTCGACAACAATAACTTACGTGTCTAAGGAGGATTATTGTTTACCTGAGTGCTGTTCTCATCTGCAAACGCTGAGATCCGGATTCGCTTGTAGTATTCTCTTTATAAAACCGTGGCTCTAGTTGCTGGGAATTGTCCTGTCTCTACAGATTTGGTAAGTGGGCGACCAGTGCTCTTTGTTTATTCAGTTTGCTCGTATCGAATTAAGTTAACTATTGCACCGAGTGTAAACATGTTAGCACCACAAACAAACGTTAACCTCGTGTAGGATTTTCACCGCATTTTGTGACCGGAATAACACACGCGGCTTTCTGACGTGCGGTATCAAACACTGCATGAAAAATACACACTTAGAGCAGTTCCTCGGATCAAATATCTCGTTTGTCGCAAGGGGCATGAATGAATTCCCTGAATGAAAGAGCCAAACTGCAGTTAAAGTCCAACATTTAATAATTTGGCAAATAATTCGACTACAGATGTCCATGTAGGTTAAACACCATCCCTTTCTCCTGTGTGTATTTTGACTGAAACTCGCGCGTGCCTAAATAGACACTCCCACAGCCTCCCAATTTAGTTCCTCCGACACTCCCCCTAAACAGAGCTGGACACGCCCACTTTTCTGACTTTTTCCAAAGTAGAGGTGTGAAAACACCCTGCTGAAACGAGGGGGTTTCATGACCCTTTAATAATCAAGACTGACAAGAGTGTGACCATAATTGACACCACCGGCTGAGACGATTCCTCCGACTGACATGAGCACCCACATGAACAAATGTAATAGTTACAGGTAAAGAC